>NC_079447.1:19428968-19668968 GCF_903798145.1 Danio aesculapii | reverse complement strand
ATATATATATATATATATATATATATATATATATATATATATATATATATATATATATATATATATATATATATATATATATATATATATATATAAATTGTGATTTTCGAAAATATTACATCGCTTTGTAAACGTTTATTATTACCATTTGTTCAGTCTGCCCATACAGTTTGATATAGCGCTTGGACCCAGATGCTGCTTCACGGGACGTCACACTTAACAAGCAGATATAGCAAGAGAGCTTTACCATGTATTACTATATGTGAATTCTGGAAGTGAGTAAGAAAAGCACTGTGGTGTTTTTAATAGCATGTTAGATTTAAGATGGATTTTACTGTACACACTCACAAAAAAAAAAACACAGAAACTGACCTTGACATTGAGCGCAGCACTGTTTTTGAGTGAAATATTCCTTCCCCAGCAGCAGTACTGCATGACACTTTGACCTGAGGTTGTTGTGAAACAGGATTTGTTCCTGTTGGATATTAATTGTCTTGTTTAATTACAGCTTAGTAATTAGAGGGGGGCGAGACACGAATTCCCTATTGCTAAGTCCTTGTTAATGTTTGCATTTTCAAAGTCAAAGCTGTATGTTCTCAAGGATATGGCAACTCCCCCCACCTAAACTGCCAGTTAATGGACGGAGACAAGGCTGGAGTCAGCACCTCCTGGGTGAAGGTGTGTGTACGTGTGTGTGCTGACATTGCAAACATTTCTGCGATGAGAAGCAGAGAGATGTGTTGTTGGTTAAGACCCCCACTGGTATTAAACACCTGAAGATTAATGGCACTCCTTAACTGCTGCCCACCAGTCATATGATCTCACATAAAGCGATCGCAAGCCTACAGGCATCGCCATAACATGATTTAACTGTATATAAACATTTCTATTGAAGAAAGAAAAAACTGATTAAGCCAGCCGAAGGTGGTTATATGGTCTCCCAGAAGGACAAATCGATTAGACTGGTATGTTTTGCTGGTTTTAAAGGAGTTTTGGACTTTTTTTTTTTTTTTCATTAGCTTATTTATCAACCATCTCAGTAGGCCCTCAAAAAGTTTTCTTATGGTTACGGGTGAAACTCTCAATATTTCCAACTAAAAGACTTCCCCATGCTTCCACAATTGATTAACCACATTACATTAAGATGATTGTTTTTGCATTGCTGCTTTCTGAATGCTTAAGCACGCAGTTGATGCATTTATTTAATTAAATCCTCTCTCATTTGCGTTTGCGGGCATGTACAAAAAATCAATAACAAACAAATGAATGTAAAATAAATAATGTTTTAACATTTTTTTTAAATATATTATATCGTATTATTTGTTTTATTTTATTTATTTTATTCTATTCTATTTTGTTTTTTATTTTATTATTTAATTATTTATATTCTATTATGTTCTTTATTTTATTTTATTCTTTATTTTTTATTTTATTTTATTCTATCTTGTTTGTTTTATTTTTTATTTTATTTTTTGTTTTTTATTTTATTCTATTTTATTTTCTTTATTTTAATTCTATTTTATTATTTTTTTATTCTGTTATTTTATTCTATTTTGTTCTTTATTTTTATTCTGTTATATTCTTTATTTTATTCTATCTTTTTTGTTTTATTTTTTTATTTTATTCTTTATTTTTATTCTGTTATATTCTTTATTTTATTCTATCTTTTTTGTTTTATTTTTTTATTTTATTCTTTATTTTTTGTTCTATTTTATTTTGTTCTTTATTTTAATTCTATTTTATTATTTTTATTCTGTTGTTTTATTCTATTTTGTTTATTTTTTATCATTTTATTCTATTTTATTTTATTCTGTTTTATTCTTTATTTTTTATTTTATTTTATTCTATTTTATTTTGTTCTTTATTTAATTTTTAAAATGTTATTATTTTATTTTTATCTTATTTCAAACATTTTACTATGCTGTTAGAAATGAGATTAATATAATATAAGAGATTGAATAAACTTAGTATAGTTTTAATTTCAAAATATTCACTTAAAAAAAAAATCTGTAAATCACACTGTAAAAAGAATATTAAAATTAAAATTTTCTTCCCACTAGTCTAAAGATGTGCATTAAAACAACAACAACAAAAACAAACAAACACCAAACAACGATGGTCTTGCCTTAAATAGCATTCAATAATAAAACCACAATCCAGCAGTCCACAACATGGTCATGTGCATCTCAGTGGATGTCTTTTTTGTTTTACTACGGCAAAAATCCAATCCCTGCTTAAGTAGAGGACACAGACTATGGCTTCGTACATCTGGCTTAGC
Source organism: Danio aesculapii (assembly GCF_903798145.1). Taxonomy (NCBI): domain Eukaryota; kingdom Metazoa; phylum Chordata; class Actinopteri; order Cypriniformes; family Danionidae; genus Danio; species Danio aesculapii. The sequence continues at coordinate 19,666,690 of NC_079447.1, read as the reverse complement.
ACATTGAGGCTTTTTTCCCCCCACAGTTGCAGAGCACGATGTCACGCATTCAGCCTTAGCCTGCGTTTGTTGTCCAGTGTCCGTCTCATTGAGCCGCGGGCTTCCTGCCGTATTGCCGTGGGATGCAAGTTGCCGTGTTGAGATAACAGGCCCAACCCAGCTGCGTTATCACGGCCTCCCTTCCCGTTAATCGGCTTTCCGCCTCGCGCAAATAAACTTTTAGTGTTTCTCTGTGTGATGGGGGGGCTAGTCTGCTTAGTTAAGAGAATGCAAATGACAGGCCAGGCAGGGTTAATTTACTCAGAGCTAGTCCCAGGGCAAAGCATCCATCAGTGGCTCTAAACGCGGCTCACGTCTGCAGTATTGCTCTGGTGTGAATATAAAGACTTATTATGAACTGTTAAAAACATCCCTTAAGCCTGAAGTCTTGATATTATACTGCAAGTAGAAAACGCAAGCAATCTGTGAAATGTGTGCGTGTGCTTCTGGAAACAATTTTCAGCACTCTTGTTTATTCCTCCAGAACATTTTATGTACTTTCAAGATGATTTTCACACTTTTGAAAGCCCCCTAACCCTCTTCTCTGGAGATGCCGACGCAGTGCCAATGAAGCGAGACACAGACACAACTTGATTAAGCAAGCGTAATTGTCAAAGAGCACCATAAACAGAAGTTGCTCATCAGCGCTCATGAATATGCAGCAAATATTCATAGGATTCTGCTGTTGTGTGGAACAATAAGAGCAGAGCTCGTGGCATGCTGGGTAAAGGTTAATGACTCAATGAGGGAATCCAACCATTACCTTCTTATTTCCCCCACTCCTCCTCCTAAAGCGGATCCTGACCTTTTGAAGGCCAGTATCACAGCACTTCTGCTATCACGGTTTCGCACGAGGTCCTCACTTCACTCATCAGCCGCAGATTTGAATGGAGTGTAAGATAAACGCTCTTCAGCTTTACAGTGGTGGAACGGGTGAAAATGTGGTAGAATGTTTTCAGCTTCCAGGTATCGTAAAGTGTGCCATTTTAAGATATATCACTCAAGCAAGAGTGCTGTTTGATCGGTGGTAATCACAGCCAATTCTGCAGCAAGGAAAAACACATGAACCATGACTCATAAAATAAATAATTCGCCCTACTTTCACTTCTCACCTTTCATTTATTGTGTGCTAGAATGCTAAAACTATGCGGTCACGCTATACAATAAGGTTTCATTAATGTATTTACTAACATGAACTAATAATAAACAATACTTGTACAGCATTTATTAATCATATTTTAACATTTACTAATGCATTATTAAAATCCAAATTCATGCTTGTTAATGCACCGTGAGCTAACATGAACTAACAATGAACAACTTTCAGTATTTTCATCAGCTAACGTTAACTAACATTGTTAAAAAGGTTTAGTAATTTAATAGCCATAGTAGTTTAGGATTGATTGACAGCGATACCTTTGTCCCGCACCCAGAGGCTGATGCAACTTGCATTTCGTTTGAATGCTACAGAGGACACTCATAAGCCAAGCAAAGGGACTTTTATTATTCAAGCATGAGGTGCTGATGCACAATGTATTGAGTTGTTGATAACGAAGTATCCTATGTTTTCGAGTGTTAAACCGTGTATAAAGTATCTGCATTGTATAGTTGCTATTTAAAAAATTATCTGCGAAATTGGCAGTTATTGGGAGGTGATGTCACATGCTTTAATAGGTGTTGTAATTATGTAAAATTTATTTGGCGACATATTCTGTTCTAATATTACGTCTGTAATTTGATTGTAATTTATCTTGTCATTGTAAACTGATTATTTATATCTTTGTTTTTATTGTAGAAACTACACACATACATATTCAAATTCAGTCTTACCGATGTCGATACGTAATGTTCCCAATCAAGTCTGAACTAGTGAATACTGTTCAAAACCCTACTAAACAAATATGAACAAATACTATAATAAATGTTTTGCTCATTGTTTGCTCCTGTTAGTCAATGCTTCAAGAAACATGAACTAATACAATCTTATTGTAAAGTGTTACCAATAATGCTGTTAGTTTAAATTTGGAATCTAATAATTTAAGTACTGTATTTATATATTTGTATCATATGATTTTTATATGTAAATTAGTTTGACAATTTTAATAAAAAAATTTTTATTTTCCTTCATTGTGCGCGCTTCTAAACTGTATGTATATTATTTATTTCTTAATTGTATCTCATTCTCTAAATTGGTTTAAGTGTAAAAATAAATAAATAGCAATGCTTTTGTTATCTATAGGGTATATGCAGAAGCATGCAGAAGGACTTTTAATTTGTCAGTAACCTGGGTCAAATGCTTCTGGTGAACTGTATGCCATTACAAAATCGGCACGTTTAAGGTCTGTTTTCTTTAAAAATCAACGATCTTCACTGCCTAAATGATATACGCTATTAAGTGGGTCTCAATGTACAAGAAGCACTGCATTAAATGACATTTTCCCTCGGTATGTCTTGAAAGTATTTAAATTTATTTTACTCCAGTATTTCCAATGGCTTTTCTGCACTAGCCTGCTAATCCTGACGGGCGCATGTGAGTAAACGACTTTTCATCTCAGTTTACACTTCAACAACTAAATGAATGCGGAAGTCTATTTAACTGATTAGATTTTAATTGCATTACAATATCAGTGCTGTAAAAGGAACCGTATACAATTGGAAAGTCACATTAACCCTTCACCGGAAATATATTGGTATGGGAAGAAACACAAGATCTGCATATAACCTATTAGGGCTACACGATATTGAAACATAACATTGCAACTTTTTTTTTTTATTCTACGAGTTTTGTATATTGCAATGTGAATACAGTTTCACTAGATGAGTTGAATAAATGTTTGTAAAGAATTTAGAAATTTAGGTTGACTGGGATAGTTCTGTGGATAAAATGGAATAAACAATCTATAGATCAAGTCAATAACGAAAAATATGCTATTAAATAAAATTAAATAAACAGCGTTTTATTGCTTTCAGAAGAATCGAAATGTATTCGGGTATACAGCAAGTGAATAATTGAATGTAAAATAATACTGCGTAGTCTTCATTTTTTAAAAAATTTATCGTTATTCATTTTTATTAATTCAAGTTAAAAACGGTGCATTTTCTTATGCTTAAATGCTTTTAAAACCAGCCTGATCTCAGGAGAAAACGTAAGTATTTTACGTTTTGTCAGTTTAGTGGCTAATTCGTACAAGTTCATTCGTACACAATTGTACGATTTTAAAAAGGAGGCCTGACACCTAACCCCACCCCTAAACCCAACCGTCATTGGGGGATGAGCAAATCGTACGAATTCATACGAATTAGCCACTAAATCAAAAAGTTACGAATTGCCGTGAGATTGTGTTGTTTAAAACCCTCACACAGTCACAGTCCTAAAAAAAACTATAATCCAGTCTCAACATTGTGTTTACTCCATGATGCGACTATTGCGAATGATCACATTGCGATATCGATGCTGAAAGGATATATTGTGCAGCCCTATTATCTACATCTCATTTATTTTGATAGGACTGTAATCAGACAGAAAGGGAAGTTGAAGTTGAAGAGAGGGGACGGGGAATTGGGAATGGTCCATGAGCCGGGACTTTAGATGCCTGGAGCATATATTTGAAAAGAATGTAGTGTACCTCTCCTGGCAAATAACTACATTTTGTATAAGAATTAAAAAATTTTGTATTCAAACGCCTCTTTGTGAAGATGGAAGGAAAGTAAAGGAGAAACAAAAGTCTCAATTAAATGTATAAAGTTAATAGAAGAATGGGGTAAATTTTGTGTGTGTGTGTGTTGGTGGTCCTTTTAAGCATTTATTCCCCACTCAATCTCTGCATCTTGAGGCCCAGCAGCAGGAATACGACATTAGAGCTTGGTTTTACGGCGAATGCATCTACACAATACTGACAGGGGAAGCTGCCAATGTGCTCTTCTTTACCCAGCGGAGATTTCGAGGTGTCTGCATAAATTGACAGCACCAGAAAGAAAGTTGCTGCAGCAGATTTGGTTCTCTCTTCTTTTTAAAGCCAAGTCGCACAAATACGGGCCCCGATTTGTTGTCAGGGAAAGAATGTTGCCATGCATCACTTAACAAGCTAGTGTTCAAACAGAGCTTCCTCTGATTTACTGCTGATGGGGGAACGTGATTAATGCTCTCTTTTAAAACCCTTGTACTTTAGTGTGTGTTACAGCCCAGCACATTATTCCCAGGATGGCACATTATTTCAGCGTTTCATGTCAGATGGAGAATTTGAGTTGATTTGTAAAGAAAAAACTTTCCTTGCATCGTCTTCAGCCACAACAAAAAGTGTTTTAATGTGTAAATAAAGCAGGGGGGCTTCTGTGTATATATACGGTAAAATTGTATCCAAGTTTTGAAACATTCCACTGTTTACTTCATTATTCTCATGCTTGTTTTCTGTAAAATATAAATTCTTCATGAAGGTGATGCAATTATTGATGAACAGTATTTGCAAGCGGCGACCAAGCCCAATTCTGTCAAGTTTTTTCTGTGGATTTATGTACAGTCTGGATGATATTTTGACAGATTTGACAGCTCTAGAATTTGCAGGAGGAATCGAAGCCGCAAAGACAGGAGTTCACACTTGCTCATTGAGTTACTTGATTTAAAAAGATTTTTTTTTTTTGTATCTATCTTTAGTTTTACATCTTTGCAAAAGTATATGGACGTTTTTTCACATCCTTTGAAACAACATCCCACTGTGACCTACACAAACAAGCTATTTTGTAGACGTTGCCAATAGGTCATTCCTGTCTCAAGTCTTTATCCATCTCAATCCTTAATCCACGCTGAGTGATTGGTGATAGCCCGCCAGCCATTTTGGATGGTTTCCACTATTTCCACAGTAAAGCTCTCATAACTTTTTTCTCCCTCCGTGCACCAAACAGCTGTATCACTGTAATTAGCATGTCAGTGTGAGCGAGATCCGTTTTTTTTTTTTTTTTTTTTTGCTGCTTGTATATTCCCATGCATTTTCAAGCACATCTGAAGATCCTGATATACTTTGTGGTATAAAGAAACTAATTACAAATACTCAATATACTGTAATTCAGTAGTTTTTCTTGGGAGTTGTAATTTACCGAGTAGTTTTAAAAATGAGTACATTTTCAGTGCAGTATCAGTACTTTTACTCCACTACTTTCCTTCAACCTGTAGTCACCACTTTATTTTTTCTTTTCTATGATAGAACAATTATTAGAAAAATCAGTCCTGCGAGTCCAATCAAATCGCACATAGAAGGTAATTCGCATTATAATGAACTACCTCAAGACATGGGCGATTTATAATGGCAGAAAACTTGGAATTATTTATTTGGAAGTATTTAAAGTGTCCAAGAAGATGTCCAAAATCTTTACAAGCATTGACCCAGAGACTGTTTAAATGCATGTCATAGATGCCAAGATGATGGATGTTTACTGTATTATGACCGAAATGGCCTTAAACACCCAGCAGGCACAAGACGTCAACATGACGTCAGATTGACGTTGTACCCCAACATCATGAGGACGTTGCATTTTGTTTGGAAATTAAAATGTAGTTGTCGTCAGAACTCAACGTCAGGCTGAAGTCGATGTCCAACCTAAAACCAACCAAATATCAACGTCTAATGATATAACAGCTTGACGTTGTGTGGACGTTACCACTATTGACATTTATCAGATGTTGGATTTTGGTAGCCATACTTGATGAATAAATGTCAGTATTTGACGTCAATATGATGTTGATTTTAGATGTTGGGTCGATGTTGGATTTTGGTTACTTTATAACAACCTAAAATCAACCAAATATCAACGTCATTTATTAGACATCAAAATAACATTGTTCTTAGACGCTGGCTAGATGTTGAATTTCGGTCACCTGACGTCACGACCTACATCTAACCTAATATTAATGTCTTATGACATTGTGTGCCTGTTGGGCAATAACTTGATGCACTACAGAATGTTACGTTTACACACATCCACAAATTACATGTAAATGAATTAGTTTTTAACAGCGTAATACTCAGTATACTCTTGAGTACTTTTGAAAGGGCTACATTTTACTCATACTTTGAGTAATATTTACAACAGATACTTTTACTGGAGTATGAATTTTCAGTACTCTTTCCACCACTGTATACTTTAAAGCTAAACTGACAAAAAAATTGGTGTGATGACATTTGAAACAACCTAACAACAAAGTTTGTTTTGACCTGATTTTGTTGGAAAAGGTTGAAAGCTTGCTAGTAAACAACCACTGGTCAGTAATGATGATGCAATTGGCATGTATTGCCCTGAGGCTCCTTTTGTGCTGTGCAATTATTCTTCAGTTCATCTTCCTTTAAGTCCATTGAGATCACATGTCCTTGAGTAAAAACATAAACACTGAATAGCTGCTTTAAAAGGAAGCTGAAAAGGGATTAAAATCAAAAAGCAACACTGGCTTTTTTTCATGCTTAATATGGTTAAGAAAGCTGTTACTTTAAAGCATTCTACCATATATGCAAATATACGCTACATGACTTCAGTGCTGAAATCCATAGCTACTAAAAAAACCATCCACAACATTATCAGATGCTTATATAATTGTATGCATTGTTGTTGTTGAGTGGAAAACACCCAGCATATATTTACATTGTTAGTGAACATCCTTATCCGCAATGCTGGGAGTGCCGTTTAGATGACCATGTTTTCATAAGTATCACAAGTATGCTGAGGTTAAGTCAGTATTCCCCCTGTCTTAGATGGTCAGGAATGCTTTATGTGGAGTCACTCTGTCAGAGGTGAGTTCTAAGCAACCTCTCTCCATTAGTAGGCCACTAATCTGAAGTCTCCAAGTCTTTTATTTTTCACATTTCTTTTTCAAGTCTTCTCTCCCTAGCCCTCCCTCTGCCACCACTCTTAACAGTTTAAAGCACATACACACACACTCACAGCTATCCACAAATGAACATACTATACTAACAATATACTTCTTTTAACAATGAAAATACTAGCAGTAGTAGCATAAGTAACCGTAGTAATTTTTATAATTATAATTTACATCAAATGTTATATTAATGTATTAATTTATTATATGTAAATAATCAATTTGTATATAAAAATATGTATTATTTATTATTATATAAATTATATATTTATATAAATATTCATAATTATTTATAATTATTATTATTTATTAATAAACAATAATTATAGAAATAATTATTTTATATAATTTATTATATAAATATTCGTAAAAATAGATCATTTTATAATTTTTATCAAAGTTTTAGCTTGGAGCTTTTCAAAACTTTTTCATACATTTAGGTTTTATTTAGGTGTGTGTATGTGTGTGCACACACCTGAGGGGTGACATTTGTACAAGTTAGTAAAGTAAATGACAATTTTAAGCTTTCTTTGTTTAATTTAATATTAAAAAGTGTCAATGAGGGATTTTTTTCTGATATTTGTGTGCACCTTTAAGTATTTTTATGCTTAAATATTGTTCTTTAGGATTTCTCATGCTCTTCCAGCCCTGTGTGAACCCATTGAGTCCAGTCTAGTCTAGCTTCCGCTCACTACTTTAGAGTTTATGGTTTTGAAAAGCATTTAAAATCTGTTGCTATAAGATTCTGTTGCAGAAGGGATACTGATAGAAAGCAAAGTTGCTTGCTAGACTTTAGTAACAGAGTTACTTAGTAAATGATCCTGTTCAAAGCTTATAAAATGTAAACAGAACAAAAACAACTTTTTCCTAATTGAATTTTACACAGTACTTTATAGTACATAAGGCTACTTAAGTTCAATCCTGTTTTGTTTGCAGTGCTTTCCTGCTTTAATCCAGCCTGCCAGACCTTTCCCCTTCCACACCTCAGCTTGCCATTTCACTCCTTTTCAAACTAATTGACTTTAATTTGCCTTTTTCTTCCCTCCTTAATTATGGACTGGATCTTCATGTCACAGCAAGTGCCGTTTTAAAAGGTATTGGCCAATAAAAAACATGAGTGTGACTGATGTAATTAATATTCATGCTTTATGATGTGTGATACTGGTCCTTGGTGGCTCTCGATACCCTTCGGCCATTTAGCATCATACGGTAAGCACCTCTCTACTGACCGGGACTAACGAGCCTTGTCCCCTGAAATGGAGCCCGGTAAGGAAATGGACCTGAGGGGTACATTATCTTAACACAATGAGTGCGTTTATACGTCCGGTGCTGAGGAACATTTTAAAGGGAATTTCATTTCCCTTCGTTAATATGTTTAGCACAGTATTTAGAGTCTTTCGTTCTCCAAATGACTCATTAGAGGTTACATTATGACCTGCTTTATTGACAATATTTGCTGGCTTTTATTTCAGGACCGCTTAATCAATGGTACTTTGTTGCAATTTATCCTTCCTCAGTTTGTCTTTGTCCCTTTTCACTGATTTATTTATTTTTTTGCAAGAGGAAATTGTGGATAATGATTAAATTCTGTGCACTAATACTTTTTAGTTTGTTTTTCCATAAGAAAGACCTCTCTCATTCTAGATGTTAATTAAATCATGCCTCTGTATTTTTTTTTATCTGCTAATTTTGCATAAGAGAGCGGTGTTATTTCAACATGCTCCAGTCTGTGGCATTGTAGGGTAAACAATTACCACTTACCGCAACCCAAAATTTAAATGAGGCTTTCATAAAACCTTCTCTGGTTTTCTCATGCTCTCTGATTTCAAACGTGGAGTCACACTTATCTGATGTTGTGGTAATTTAGGTCTGGGATAAGGGTGCTTCTGATGCAAATGAAAGCTCCAGGACTTCGGCAGACAGACAGCCGAAGTCAACAGCCTATACTAGCGCAATTACCTGTAAACTTTGCTTGTCTTTTCACCCCTCGCTTTTCTTTACGTCAGTCACTATAGAATATTTATTTAATTCGTGAAATTCGCTCAGAGATTATGTGTAGCTCGCTGTCGGCTTGTCTCATCTTTTTTAATAACACGCTGAGGTTGTGAAGTCGGTCCATTTGTCCTATTTCTTCCTGCCACGGAAAACCAGCTCAAGGTTGCTATTTGAAATGCACTTCTCCAGGCTGTGTAAATAAATTGGCTTTGAGAGTATCGGATCTATGCGCAGGTGTAAAGACCAAGCTTTGTACGGGTGATTGTTTGTTTTTTTTTCATTTGTTTTCATTTGAGAGATTTTGTATGTGAACATCAGGTAAGTAATTCATTAATAAAAATGTTAATAAACCTCATTCGATTGAGATGGAAATCTGAAATAACGTTTTTTGAGTGTATGAATCCCAGATCTGTTCAGTAGCAGCCGTTCTTTTCATCTACCTATTTTGAACTAAAATGATTGAGTTTCAGCTAAATTGAATTTATTAGCACCAGCATCTCTAGTATGAACCTCACTCACGTTTTACAATGTTGCTTGCTTAATTCTGTGTGTATTTTCACATCAGAGTCTATGAAAAGCCAAGTGAAATGGGAAGAAAAGCACCATTTTACAAGGTCACAAAGCAATGAAGTGCTGTTACTAACATTGTTTTTGTTTATTTCTTCTCATAAACATTTGAAGCCTTGGCCTTTTCTGTTTTTCTGTCTGTTTTAGGCAAACACTCCTTTAGTTTACTCTAAATCTGTTTCTTGGTTTCAGATATTGTCCAGTTTACAAGCGACCTGTCTAAAGCCCTGCTCACTGTGAGATTTCAGCCAAGATTTCATCATCTGAGACAAATTTGTGAAATCCTAAAAGATTCCTGAAATCCTACGCTAAAATCTGTGATCTTTGATCATTGGTTGACATGTTTACATCCGATCAGATTTTTACCTGAATGACGTCAAACTCTGTGTTTGCCGCATCTTCATTGTTTTTCAGTCTGACATTATGACCGATGAGATCTTACACTTTGACATGGGAGCAATGTTTGTACAGTCTGACATGCTACAATTGTTCAGGATTATAAAAAAAATCGCACAGTGTGAGTCGGCCTTAAGGCTCTATGTCCTCCTAATGTTATCATTCATTCAAAACCAGGGTTGTTCAGATTTTAAGACCCTTCTCTCTTTAGTTAGATTCTATATCATTGTTAATGCTTAATAATTACACTGTTAAATGAAGTAGATTTAGTTTAGCCAAAGAAGATCGCACGACATTAAAGACAAACCATCAAATGATCAAATTTGACCAAATAGTTTTAGTTTAGCCATAGAAGCTGGCATGGAATTGAACACAAACAAATGATCAAATTTGCACAATGAAATCTGGATAAGTGCCACAAATTATTTGACCAAAATGGTAGATCAAGTAGATTTCAGTGAGGTCTGATGAGGTTTCATTTTAATCTTAAAAAGAAAGTGTTTAAGGTACGAAAAAAAAGAAAAAAAAAATATATATACAGCTTTTACTCAAATTGCTATCATAATTTATGACAAACTGTTTTTAAATAATATTAGGTAGATACAAAATGGAGCTATTTTCAGCAGTGTTCTCATTTGCCAACGGTGTTTGAATCAAGACTGCGGTTTTCAACAGCACACTTTTAATGACTGTTGCTGAGAGCGTTATGAGGTCATGTTTTGATCCCTTCCTCTGAAAAGATTTGAGGTCTAGTCTTCCTCTCTGTAATGTTCTTTTGAAACGAGTGCAATTAATGATTTTGCTAATGCATAAATATTCACGATCAAAGTATTGTGATGGAAGAAGCCAGAGCTTTAAAACTTACGGTGGTACTTTTATCAACAAAGCCAGATCTGCTTTTAAAAATACTTTTCTATTGAATTATGTTTTAATCAATTCTATTAGCATCTCACAGGGCGTACCTTTTCTTTCAAGGGCTTTAATAATGACTGCACTGGCAAACATTAAGCTATTGACTTATGTCCTCTGGAAGCCTTTGGAATGGGCTTTTAATGGGAAATATCTGCTCAGAGGGTGTATCGGACCTAAATCATCGTTGCAGTTTGAAGTAAAGCTCTTTGTTTGCTAGTAATTGTATGAGTTTCCAAGGGCCTCCCCAGCCATAAATTAGTGATGACGGTGTTTGCAGAAACGGATTTCAGATGGATGTTGCAGTAACTGATCTCACAGCTTTTTGGTGGGGTGGGGGGACGGACACGGCTAGGAGACGCTTGCACTCCTTCAGCGCTTGTGCTCCTCTTTGGCAGCCTAATGGATCACAAAGCCCTTGAATATGGCACTGCGCGAACCTCCCCAGGAGGCCTTTTGATGGAAAACATCCTTGCGAGGCCACAGTTGGCGCCTGAGCTTCAGGAGGCTCTCAGACGCCGCAGATTTACCGCCGCCTTTTAACAAAACCTTTTAATGGAGTTATACAGTGTGTTAGAAAAGGTGTTGGGTCTAATGTTTGGGCATTAACTGGTTTAGAAGAAGATTTATGAGGGTAGCGGTTATATGTGACGTTGACGAGGAGTGATATTTTTTCAGTCATGGTAATTGAATGTGTTTGTGCCAGTTTTAGTTATGCCATGGATAAATATGCATGACATCCAAATTGTCATTGCACAAAAACTTGTAACATTGTATCGAGTCATTCCTTCAAAGCAATGGATTCATTTAGGCAAATTACTTGTTATGAATGGATCGACAAACGAATTGATGGGTTACTTGACTTCAACTGCATGTACATGTAAATACATCTGTAATTCTTTTCTGTAATTGCATTTATAATTACCAACCATCCATTCCACATTTAAACCCATCTCACCAGACTTTTTCCACCTAAAAAGCATCTTAGTCTTTTGTAATAAAATATGAACACAGTAAGTGCATTGTAATTACTTATTATGCAAGTACCTAGTAGTAATAAAGCCACTTGAAATAAAGTGTGAGCCTTGATTCTTTCAAAATTCAAAAAATTATACATTGCAATGTTGAGTGGAAGAAATTCACTGCTCTGGCTTTGTCTGGAACTGTTTTTGTTGGTGAAACATACAGCAGATACAGTAAAGCTAAGCAGGGCTGCGCCCGGTCAGTACCTGGATGGGAGACCACATGGGAAAGCCAGGTTGCTGCCGGAAGTGGTGTTAGTGAGACTAGCAGGGGACACTTAACCTGCTGTCTGTGTGGGTCCTAACACCCCAGTATATTGATGGGGACCCTATACTGCTCAGTGAGCCCTGTCTTTCAGTTGAGACTTTAAACTGAGGTCCTGACTCTCTGTGGTTGTTAAAAATCTCAGGATGTCTTTCAAAAAAAAAAAAAAAGAGTAGGGACTTAATCCTGGCGTCCTGGTCAAATTTGCCCACTGGCTTCTGTCCATCATGGCCTCCTTATCATAATTATGCCCATGTCATAATTGGCATAATTGGCATTCATCACGCTGTCTCCTCTCCACCAATCAGTTGGTGTGTGGTCTGGCACTATATGGCTGTCGTCACGTAATCCAGGTGGATGCTGCACACTGGTGGTGGATGAGGAGATTCCCCCCCAAAAAATGTGTGAAGCGCTTTGAGTGTCCAGAAAAGCGCTATATAAATGTAAGTTTTAGGCTGTTTAGATGAGATTTGCTTGATTTTTGCAAAGTGAGTTTCTAAGGAATATGAAATCACAGAAAATGGATATTGCTTATGTTGTTTAGTATAATGATTTTCATTCATAAACATTTTTTACTATTATAATACCATTGTAATAATTACTAATATTAATTAAATACTAAAATACTATGCTAATAGTAATGACCATCTGAAATTGGTTTCTAGGATCCAGCAGAATTTAAAACTTTCTCAAATGAAATTAGTGCTTTGCCTCAACTTTTTTTATATTCTGATAGTTCCCAAGACTCTGTCTCACAGTCCCACTGTTGGCTCTTTCTTTCAACAAATCTAACGTGCTTTAAACACATCAGGCACCTTGTCATCTCTCCCATCTGTGCACTTTGTTATTTCCTGCCCTCTGTTGCTGTTGTTGGCTCCACTGTCTGTTCCCAACTCGCTACATCTGTTGTCATTCTCTCACCCCGAGCGAAGTGTGACCTCACACTCCTGTTTGTGTGGAATGATGTGTTTTTAAAGAGCCCTTGCCCACCCATTGGCTGCCATTACCAGGTAACGCCCCATGGCACAGGCTTGTTGGAGGCCACTTGTTCGCAAAGAGTCTCTCCAGAGAGGACTGTAAATATCGGACAGTCAAGGTTGAGAATGTTTTAGGATGGCGATGGCCGGACGAATCGAGTATATATGACAGTTTTTTTGTTGTGTGCTTATTTTTAACGTACGACTCATTTTGATCATTTCCATTAATGTCTGTGTAGTCTGTTCAATTCCCTCAACGTACGTTATCTTGTTCAAAACAAGCTAATGGGCACATTCTAATGAAACGCATCTGTTCAGTTGGCTTCCTCGCTGTTTGATCAATGCTAAAGCTGTTAATTAAAGTGATGGGAAAGCCTGGACGTCTTGTGAGCTCTGCTGCTGATTTCTACGCGATCGATTTCTGTGGCATTGATGAATGGATCGAGTGTCTTGTCAATCTGGTCATTCACACTGTGATCAACAATTGTATGCAGCATATACAACTGAATTTCTTTTCTTTATTGTTTTTTTTTTTGCTCAATGCCACACATGGAGTGGAGGTCAGCGTCAGTCAGCTTCAAAGGAGAAAAGAGTGAGATGTAGCCTTTTCTCATCTGGAGTCCGTCACTAGAGTTCACCTTCAGCCTGTTTAGTATGCCAAAGACATATAGGTGAATGCGGAGCTGGTCGTCTCCTATTTTCTTACCAGCTTGTACAGTCTGACTCAAGAAACCAGCCTTGGCTGTAAAACAGAGGTGACTGGATAAGGCGTTTAAGGTTTCATTTAATCACTGTGGACAATATGAAACGTTTCTGCGAATTTATTTCAATTTGAGTCTGCTTAAGATTCAAATTAAATCCTGTGAAATATTAGAGCTCACACAATCCCACACAGAATGAGATCTATTTTATCACTGATAATTTAGGGCTCCAGACCAAAAAAAGAAAAAAAAAATCAAAGGTGGCGTTTGCTACTAAATTGAAGCATTTATGACCCAAATTAAGTAAAAAAAAAATAATAATAATTGGAGAACTGCTTGATAAAGGTGGATTCAGTGCTACAGTTTGCAGAGAATAGCCTTATTCTTAATAATTTAATAATTTGAACAATCACTAACTTTAAGTACATGATCTACTTGAGAATCTGACATTTGATTCTGAAAGATTTTTGTGTTTCCTGTTTGAAAACCTTTATATTTTATAGTACATAGTACTAATAGTAACCATTACCAAAATTATTTTTAAAGGATTTTCATTATTTGAAATGCCAACTGATGCTTAACTGATGATCACAGCAAAACTGTCAGCTTTATTTTATGAAAAAGTGCATTTTTTAAATATATTTAATACATTTTTTTTTTATAAGTTCAGGCCTGTAGCCAGCCTGGTGAAGAGGTTGTTATTTTTTCTTAAAAAGTAGACCTTTTAGCTGTTTTTCACCTTATTTTCCATTTAATTATGAGGTTTAAATAGGTTGCATTATAGTGACATTTTAAGCACAATTTATTTTGCTGGACTACCTTGTTGTATGGTTATCATAACCACTTTTTTATGGACCAAAACATTTCTTAAAGAGTTACATCAATTATTATTCACATCATATACATAATTTACGTCATTAGAAAAAAAATAGGACACTGTTAAAGTTTGATCAGTTGTTAAATCCACTTTTCCATTTAAGACTTGTGGCAAAAGTGAAGCAATTTCTCTCTTTTAATGACCTTGAGAAGGTGATCCATGCTTTTATATTGAGAAGACTTGACTATTGCAACTCTTTATATATAGGTATTAGTTAAAATGCCCTGAATAGATTGCATATAGTCCAAAATGTGGCTGCGAGACTTCTGACAAGGACTCGCAAGTATGAGCACATATCCCAAGTTCTTTCCTCTCTGGGCTGGCTGCTTGTTAGGTCACGGATGGATTTTAGTTATCAGACCTCCTGCATGTATATAATCCTGGTACTGTAGGTCACTAAGGTCTTCTGATCAGTTTATTACTTCGTTATCGAGGTCCCGGTGTAAGCGAAGTGGAGATCGCCCCAAAACTCTGGAATGGACTTCCACCCCACATTAGAAACTATCTGTTTTTAAAAAGCTTCTGAAACAGCATCTTTGTTCTTTAGCATTTAGAGCCTTTTTAATGTTGAGGGGTTTGTCTTATGTTTTTGTTATGTATGTGATGTAGGACTTATTTGAATTTGTATTGATTGTGTTCAGCACTTTGGGCAACGTTGTGTTGTAAAAAATTTACTATATAAACTAACAAACTAAAGTTTTAAATTAAAAACTGATGCAACAGCCAACACAGGATTCTGCTTTGTGTTAAAGCCTTTTTCGATGGATTTTTTTTTAGAATTTATTGTGGCATATGCAATCAAAAAAATAAAAATATAATGGTTTCACAA
Source organism: Danio aesculapii (assembly GCF_903798145.1). Lineage (NCBI taxonomy): Eukaryota > Metazoa > Chordata > Actinopteri > Cypriniformes > Danionidae > Danio > Danio aesculapii. Next base: position 19,651,251 of record NC_079447.1, on the reverse strand, counting down.
TATCACGGTATTGTGATAACTGCTCTAAAACAAGTTATTTTTAAATGTCTTAGTAAAAAACAACTTTTTTTTTCCCCATTGAACACAATATATTTCATTTTAGGAAACATTTATAATATTTTAGAACAGTAAACATGTCAGGCTAAATAATTTTAAATAAATAATTGACTTCTGCTATCTACATTAGTTTCATAAACACTGATTTATTTACAAAACACTTTAAAAAAAGAAAGCTTTACATAAATGCTAGGAACGGTATATGATCATTCTTTGCAGTTTTAATATCTTCATTTTTCTAAACCACTGTAAACCTTGAAACCGGTTATCGTCCCATAATACTTTGACTACAAATAATAATAAAAGTTATTTTTTTCACAAATCGGACATTAGTGGAATTTAAATGTAAGTTACCGTTGCACATACTGTTGTACTAATGTTGCATTTTAATCCAGAGCCCTGTGTTTGCATTCAGTCTGTCAAACACACTGTACTCAAAGCCACCCCACATGAGAAGTGTTTGAACACATTATTATGAGACTTGATTGATACATCTCTCTCTGTTCTTCCAGCTGTCCTTTTATTCAGCAGTGGAGAAATGCATTCTGCCCTTATGAATCCAAAAAATCCCTCGCCTCCCACGTCTTTTGTCTGTGCGATTGCTTTACCCTGTTGGACACTTCAGTATTCCACCCTCATCTGCACCCCCCCCCCCCCCCTGCCTTCTCTCACCTGCCGTCTTCCTCTCTGTCAACGAAGGGATAATTAAACCAATCCCCAACTAGTGTCCTGAGGCCCTGCAGGACCAGACCTAGTGCCAAAGCATGATGCCCGCTGACCTAGGAGACTTATTTCCCCACCTCCGGCCCTGATGATAGATGGATGAATCTGTCTTGAATGCAACTGCATATTTGCTCTTTTTGTGCGTTATCTAATAATGGATTGGCCATGCATATATGTGAGGAATTACTTATGCTTGGCTAAGTGAATTAGCCCAAAACCACGGCCATCTGGCTTATGAAAATGAGCGAGGAGGGAGGGAAGAGTGCAGGAGTTAGAAACTAGATTTACATGATCAATTTGCATAGCGCTTTCTTTTCTTTTGGCACCAGTGTCCACAACAAAAAGTTACTGACTACCCACACATAATCGTGCATAATTTCCTCTCCTTTTTTTTTTAAAAGAGGGATCTCTGTTTGTTGAGGTCTTGGCCTCCTTACAATAGCTAAATGAATTTGGTGCCTTGTGCTCTGTTGCCTTTTTGACGTAATTCGATTAGTGACCTGGTAAGCACAAATGTGACGGACCTCTTCATACAGGTTCATAGGGCTTTTGGTGGGACGGCCCGTGTCACATTAGACACCACCCACCCCCTCCTCGTCCCCCGCTGTTGTCGTGTCGCCACACATAGGAAAGGCATGATTAATGACCGAGCTCACGGAGACATTGTCTGCTACTGGTGACGAGGACAAAATAGACACCCCGTCCCGTTAACCTCTTGCTCCAGAAGCAGTCGACAGGGTGGAGGGACACAATGCATTGTGTCGAGGTGCCTCACAGGAAACTGAGGTTTAGGGACTGAGCTTGTAGGCAGGAAAAATATTAAATGATTTTTATTGTAGAAGGAAGATGTTTCCTTACAGGAATGAGGAAGGGCAGAGACACTGGGTGAAGGCTTTGTCTTTTTAGATTGGGGGAAAAAAAAGTAAATGATCTATTGTTAGACTAGACGTTAGATTTGTAACTCCGCTCGTCTCTCCTTAGGCAGTTCAGGCAAACATTTATAGAACCTTACTCAAGTTTTGGATCACCTCATTGATCAAACCTGCTCATTCAAATCCCGTTCCACACAAATCACCAGCGTTTCCATTTTCAACTGACGTTTCGGAGCTTCATCTTGCGAGCAGATATTTAATGTTTTATTACAACACTGAAGCCATTAATACAAAGCCAGTTTTCCTCCCTGCTAATAATAGTGCGGCTTATTAATTGAAAATGAAGAAAGGGCCTGCCAGGCAACCCGGCAGAGTTTTCCAAAACCGAAGAGAGCTGAACTTCATCTTAGTTTGTGCTTCATTTAAACGTCTCCCTACTAGAGCAGGAAAATAATTAGCAGCTGAAAAAAAATGTGAAGGAAATATTAAAATTTCATCCTAATCCCCAGACAGGATTTGTAGTGTTGTCATGTTCTCGCTTGTGAAAAGAGGGAGAGAGGGAAGAAAGGGGTAATGTAAGCAGAAACGTAAAGAAATTTGGAGATTTTGCTTGCCTGTGCTTGTCTTGCTGCCATGATGCTGGCATGAATTGCTATATAAAACATTTTTATACAAGGCCTAGAACTGTCATTTTGCCACACGCTCCACACTGTCAAAAGATATCTGCTAATTAACAGTTTCTATATTTTGTGATTCACAAGTGTTTTTTGTTTATTTATTGTTGTAAATTGCATTATGGGATGCTGATCTCTGCTCTGTCAACTTTTGATGTTGAAAATTCAATTTAACAGTGACTTTTATTGAGATTGTAGTTTGAAATAATATAATTTATAATAAATAATCTATATAGAAAAATAAGTATGTAAAGTAACCGAAAATGTACTGACAGTTTATTGTAAGGTTTTTGTAACGTAATTTACAACACAAACCCAGATAATATATCACTTTAAACTAGGGCTGGGCGATATGGTTAAAATGCAGTCTCAATTAGTTATTTTCAATATTGAACAATAGCAATATATAGATTTCGATGTCAGTTGTTAATGCTTCCAGATTTAAAAGCATATCCCAACAATGACTGAAGCCTCAAAAATGACAGGGTCCATCAAAAAGCATAACCTATTTTCAGTGGCTGAAAATTTGGTGCATCCCTAATATCAACACACTTCTAGATTCTAGGGTCGCACGATACTGGAATTCAGTACTTATCGATAATGAAATGTTAAAAACGCCCATTTCCTGCTGTTAAACACGTTCTTAAATGGCACTGGTTTGTTATTGTGTTCAACAGAAATGTCCCTGTATCTGTGGTTACACTCAGTAAACTGCGGTTTAACACAACACAATGGCAAATCAGTGCTGCTTAAGAACACACTCAAATGTCATCGGGAAATGGACGTTTTTAAAATTTCAGTAGCGATTGGTATCAAAGTCCAGTATTGTCACAACCCTATTAGATTCCCGTTGTTGCACATTTATGCTGTGTAATTGGCTCTTAGATCAATATAGAGTAAAAAGGTCCAGAGCTTAACATAAATTTTATCGCAATTCGATATAAAATCGTTTATTGGCCCAGCTCTACTTTAAACTATTAAAAATGCTAATAAAAGTCAATTTTTTTAAACTTTTGCAAGGTCAATTTGTTAGAAGAAACATCAAGGTAAATAAATGGGAAAATAAAAACATGATACAAAATACAGAAAATACAGTGCAGGGGTTGGTGGCTTTTACCAGGAAAATTTACCAGCCATAAATATTTCATTATAAAGCAAGCTGAAATTGAATTCAAATTAGTTTGAAATCACACATTTTGACTTTTTATTTAGTGCTAACCGAATGTAAATTTTTTGATCATGCTTATATATTATGTATTAATAAAATACATTTTTAGATTACACTTTTATTGATTTAGGAATCTAAATTAAAACATAATGCATGTATGAAGGCTGTCTTTTTTCCCCCACTGTCCCTAGAGAGAAATATCCTTCAGGAAAAAGAAGGAATTTGACTTGAGCAGGATGAGAGCGAGTTGTAAACGGAACGCTATTCCAGTTCCTGTCGTTCCATAATCCTGTTCTTATCAGCACAGCTGTCAGCCCCTAAATGAAGTCAGGCTCCTGAACTCATTTAGAAGGGTGACACTCAAAACCTTCACTACTTCTCGCTACTCATGTCAGACAGTGACATGATTTTCATGTTTCAGAGGGTTACAACAGCGTTTGAACACAATTTTGTTGCAACTTGTATTTTCATGTTTTCTATTCATATTAAGACTTTATTGGAGCAAATAATAAAAAATAAAATAAATTTAAAAAAACTTGAGAATTTTTGGGAGCTTGAGCTTTTCGGAGCAATACATTTTTTTTGAGTCATTTGTAATTTGTCTTTCCCTTGTTGTTGATGAGATGCATCATTAGCTTATTTATTGATATGTATATCACCCAAAATTATATTAAATGTGTTTTAAAGTGTACAAATCTTCCAGCCATGTCTGATGCAGATCAATTTATTGAATGTGATTTTAATGTTTTAACACAGTTTTGAATTTTGAAAAAATTATTGGCAAATGTTACAATTAGACACACTGACAATGCACCAGTTTTAGTAATTAAGAGAAAATGATGCAAGATCTGAACAAGACTAATATGATGTATAGGGATATTCAATATTAATAAGCCCTATACATCATATTTAAAAATGTTCAAGATTATCTCTTCTTAAGTGTATCACACTGATACTTATTAATTATAGAAGTAATAATAAGCCTTCATAATCATGTTCAAATCCTGACTCTATTCTACTTTATAATTAGTCATTTTATAATCAGTTTTTTTATGCCAGTTGCCAGTCCCCTGGATCAGAGGGCCTATTGACCACCTCTGTACACACTGCTCTCTGGTTTAGGAAAGACTTACCTCTCTACACCAGCCATGTCAGTCACCAGTGAAAGAGTTTTTTCGTCAGCAGGAGACATTGTAAATGTGCAAAATCTTATACCAAAAAACATTTGCTGATATTTCTTTTTAAAAATGTAAAATTTCAGCACAGCCACAGTTTTAGTTTGTTTATATAAATGACTTTTCTTTAGTTTGTATTATTATTATTATTATTATTATTATTATTATTATTATAACTTTTTGGAATTAGTTTTTAAAATAGCAATTTAGTATGCAGAAAATATATTATTTCGCAAAAAACGTGCAGTATTTAAGAAAAAAATGAAAGGGCTCTTGTTCACCTTGAATTTGTTTAAAATAATTTTGTTAAATTGTGACTTAACCTTGAATCGGGATTAGTATTGGGAATTGTGTCAAATTGTGAGTCAGGTGAGTTGTTACATCCCTAATGATGTATTATTAACATTTCATGACTGACATGTCATTTTTCTTTTTTTTCTGTTTAAAAGAAACGTTTAATGTTAAAAAAGGCATACTAATGGTGTTGTACTTGAAGTTATACAACTTGAATTGGCTTGAATTTTTGAGTTGACCTCTAAAACTGAACTGTAGGGATAATTTACAGTGTTAACTCAAAGAATGACCAGTCTGTCAGATGAAGAAGAGCTGGAGTCAGAGATTCAAGTACATAAAGTTTACTAAAGAGAGTTTACAGTTTCATCAGCAGAAGCCAGCTTCAACACTCGCAATGAGTTCCTAGGTCGCTTCCGTCCAGTTATGGTCATATTTTTCTCGGGATTGCTCCTGGTGCATTATCGATCAATCAACCTCGCCCTGATATTTCTAGGTATCCTATCTGACTTTTGTGGCCACTAAATCTAATGGATCTCTATTATAATGTTTTTATTTTTATTCAGTTATTTCTTTCCCTAATAAGCTAACCTACCCTATTCATTAAGTCGGGCATGCCCTTGTCTGTGAAGCAGGAAGATAGTGGTGGAACTTATAACACTCTCTGAGTTAATTTAGTCACTACTAAATGCAAAAACAAGTCCAGTTTTATCCCCGAGAATATTTTCAAGCCTCACACACCCATTAACTGAGTAACTTAACTGAACATTTAAATTTTTTACTAAGAAACAGCATTTTTCATTCAATTTAATTTATGTCTAAGCATAAAGATATGTTTTGTTATATATATTTTTATGTTTCCAGCATAATTTCTTTAAATATTTTTTGCAAATGTTTTGTTTTTAGTATATTAGCCATTTTTGTGGGTTGACCAGCTAACAAAAAATATGTATTGGATTTTTTTGCCATATAGCACCATTTGTGTTAATATATTTTTGGCACTATTTTTAAAGCATATAAAAATCAATATGCTTTCCCCCATGTATCATTATGAATTGCATTTTAGGTTGTTGTGTTTAAGTGGGTGAAATACTGTTGAAGTTTAATTTCTGCATTGGTTATCAGAAAAAAGAAAACAGCTGATAATTCTAGCCTGAACTATTAATATATATCTATTGTCATCCTTTTTTTTTTAATTTCTTTTTTATCTTATCACATTTGTGCAGGAAGCACTAGCATACACCCTCACTCGTGAGATCTGCCTGTGGTACATTATTATTCACAGCCCAGGTTGATGCTTGAAATATAATCGCAACTGTTCAAGCTGACAGTGGAAAGATTCATGTGAAGAAAAGGAGGCCTTTGTCTTATTACATCACCAGCATTTTGACCTCATTTTTAATGCATCCAGAATCTCAGCAGGTCCTGCCTTTTATCTCACCACCCGTTCAGCTGGTCGGGTCCAAGAACTTTAGTTTATGTCAGAGTGTGTGTGTGTGTGTGTGGGAGGTTAATGCCATCAACTGAAATGGCCTTGTGGTCTTTAAAACGGCCCTTTAGAGATTACCGGGTCCTCATTGTATTAAATCACTAATCATTTTGCTTTTATCATGATTGGAATCTTTATAGCTGAATGGTCCGTGTGTGTTTCAGTCTGTTCATGGTCTTCATTGAGGCTGGAGAAAGTATCTGACCATGAACATCAAAGAGTCAAATTGCACACCACTGGCTTTGTCCATGGCCAAATGATCCCGAAGAGATTTTGTAATGGAGTGCTTTTTTTTGCCAGCGTGCGGCGCCTCATTTCCTGTCATCTGCTCACGTTTGTTTTGACAGTGGCCTTCTGAGCGAGCGAGTTAAAGAATGGGCGGACGGACCACAAGAATGCCACGGTGAACAGTCATCTGTCACTTTAAGCCTTGTGTGTGTCCATTTAGAGACTGTCCAGGCTCTCGGAGACTTGTCATCTGGGATAGGCAGTCATAGGAAGGTCTTAAGCAGCTGAGAGACATGGATTAGACCAGCTTATTTCCTTAAACTCTGCTAGTGGATCATTGGATTGCGGTAGCTCGGCTGGATTTTATTAGATTTTTTTATTTCCATTTGAAAGATTGAAAATTAAAGTTTGTGCATTGTTACTTTGTAAATATGCAGATTAAGCTCACTCTTGTCATATTTAAGACTTGTGGGAAATAATTGCATTGTTGTTTGGTGTGTGATACAATAGGACTTAAATGTTCCTGGAGCACAGCTTAGAGTAATATCTAACATCTGCTCGACCTGACAGACTGTGTTAATGCTTATGGGAAAAAATGTCTCTGAAAGTAGAAGCATCAGACATAAAGTTCATAAAGGCGCACATAAATGTGTAGGATGTGATTTTTTTCTTTTTTTTTTCTTATTTTATTTTATTATTTTTAAACTTTTTTTATTTATTTTTTTATTACATTTTTTTAATTGATGGATGGATTCGTAGACCATTCAAAAGTTTGTTCTATTTTAAAAAGGAATAAAAAAATTCATTTTTTTAAGCAAAGATTTAATAAATCAGTAGCACAATTATTACACATAATCATCTACTAGCTGTTTGCTTAATATTCATTTACATGTAGTCATTTAGCAGACACTTTTGTCCAAAGCAACTTACAATTTAGGAGGCATTCAACAATTCAATAAGAAGGCAATGCACACAAAAAGTGCTTATTATACAAAGGAAATTGATATTGTGATGTGTATATTATTATCAAAATATATAAAAATAATATCTGATATATTCATTCGTTCATTTTTTTTTTCGGCTTCGTCCCTTTTTTTTAACTGGGTCGCCAAAGCGGAATGAACCGCCAACTTATCCAGCATATGTTTTATGCAGCGGATGCCCTTCCAGCTGCAACCAATCACTGGGAAACATCCACACACTCTCATTCACACACACACTATGGACAATTTAGCTTACCCAAATCACCTATACCATGTTTTTGGACTTGTGGGGGAAACTGGAGGAAACCCACGCGAACACGGGGAGAACATGCAAAGTCCACACCGAAATGCCAACTGACCCAGCCAGGGCTCGACCACCGTCACCGTGCTTTCCTTATCTGATATATTATTCACATTAATTTTATGTATAACCTCAAATTCCCATAATATAATTTATTAAAGTTACTGATATTTTTGAGGTGTTGTTATAAATGGTATACAAGGGAATTATTAAAAGATATGTAAATAAATCATCAAATTTTGTTCATGTATTATATACAATATAAAGATTGGCTGTTTATGAAACATTATTAACATTTTTTATTTTCCTGCAACAAATTGTATTCGTATGATTTACTTATAAATCGTATTTGTGTTATTAATTCAGAAATAACATGTTGTTGTGTATTTTTCGCAAGAACACAACTTATCCAGTTAAAACATATCAATCAAAATAATGACGTTTTAATAAAAATAAAAAAAATCACCCGTCTACAGCACCTACAAGTAAACCGTCTTGTCTACCAAAGCCAGTAAGTCTTATTGACAACTGTAACTTTTCACACTGACCTTTAGCAAACTCCAGCAAGCTAATTCAGCACACAAGCAGCCATCTCTCCTCACCTATTGCATGAGCAGTGATACAGAGACCTTGAGGCGTCGCTGTGACACGGCCGATGTTCAGATGAATGGTGACAGGCAGTATTTAGAGTCTGCTGACACCACTGATTGTCCAGGAGTCTCCTTCCAGATCGTCCCAAAGAGAGACGCAGAGGCCGCAGGGGGAGACAGGCCCGTGCTGTGGTTAAGTGTAAGTGTATTGATGCCAACTGAAGTGTTGTGTAAGAAGGGCCCGTAGGGAAATGGTGTTAGTCTCACGATTTCTAGAGAAGGTCAGACTGTCACAGGCCCTTTTCCTCCAGCTGTACATTTCCCTAAAAACCTGCTTTTGTTTGTTAAATGCACTAATTTACAGTGTATGATGTTTTTGAGGATGAATACTGAGGTTTATATGATATAAGGCCTTTCTCAAGTAGCCCCTTTTTAATGGCCAATGCTTTTTCAGCTGAGTGGAATGAGTAAGTATGTTTTTAAATTTAGAAATGTATAATATTTTGGTACTTTTTTTTATTTTAGACTCTTGAACTATTCAGTAAATATGATATAATTGTAAGGTGTGTTTGTATTGATGTAATAGTTTTTGATTTATAGTAACTATTTAGAATTATTTAAATGTATTTAGTGGTGTTACTCTCACAGTTTCTGCAGAAGAAGAAACCTTCATGGCATTTTTTACTCCAACCGTACATTTTCATCCAAACGCACTCAGATTATTTAGTTATGTGATATTTTTAAGCACACAAATGGAGTAAAAAGGTTCATATGAAACAAGTGGTCATGTATGACGAGGCTGTTTTTTTAAGTGGCCACTTTTAGGATGACCAATGCTTTTTCTGCTACTGAGTGGAATGACTCAGAGTATTGAGTCAGAGCTCAGGGGCATCGTGTGTCTTTTTTTGAGGGGGCAGTGACGGTGTTCCTGACTCGTTTGGTGCCCTGGGCTAGATAAGACACAAGCAGGCCCACGCAAAATCTACACCCACAGAACTCTATGCAGATTTCTGCTGAATTTGAATGGACATAATTCGTTAGGTGTGTTATATAAATGAGCATTATCTTAATCTTTAATTAATTCGTTAGATGTTATAAGATTTAAACAGCAGTATTTGAAACCACAGGAGCATTATGTGAGCTTCAAATTTCAAAATTATTTGTGAAATGCACAATTTCTTTGTTTTTTGTTAATACTTTTACATATTGTTTTTTACAATTCCCCCCACATATTATGTAGCATTAATAAGTGTCATTATGTAAACAAACATGATTTTTTGTTATGTTTTTTGACAGACATGTAGTCCACTGTATGGACCTCTGTGTGTATTTTTTTTTTTCTAAGTTGATACACATGGGTTAAGAATTGTTTTTCAAATGATCAACATAAAACATTTGTGCCGTGTGGGCCTGGATGTGACCAAAGAAATGGACAATTACTTTTCAGCAAGTCAGTTTTAGTTTAGTGATTCGTGTGATTTTTATGTTGAGTTCCTGGCCTCCTTCTTTAATAAACCAAGCGAAACTGCATCTGAACTTGACAGACATAACTACTGCTGCTGCTGCTGCTATGATTGCTAGAAAACCGCCAAGGCTCTCATTTTCTGAAAGGTGTACATTGCTTTAACTTTGATGTGAACTTTTAATTGAGGATGTAAGTTATAGAACAGGTTTCTTTCTGCATTATTTCACCTATTACATTTTGAGCATTGGTTTCATAGCTGTGCTGAAATCCACACTAAAACCATCTGAGATTGCCAGATAGAGGTGGCCTTGACAAGAATATTAACAAATTAATTTGGTAGAGGATTAATGAAAGGACAGTTATGACTGGCATAAACTCATTTTGGTGAAAGTGTAAACTTGTAAAAATGCACTGAACCGAAAAGAAAATGTTTGAAAATACTTGGTTAAGTTTGTTGTATATTGACTTAATACGTTTATCCACTGGAATACCTGTATATATTCTGACCAAGTAACTATATAAGTTTTTTTAGTCAGTTTATTAAAGTTACTTGCTACTTTTTTATTAATTGATGCTGAATAATAACTGACACCTTTCTTACATCATCATCAGTGGTTGAGTATTGATACCCTATGGCTTTATTTGACCTTTAGATTTTAAGAAAACTGGCAGATGTACGACCTGCTAAAGAGAAGCCATATTGATTGGTTGTTTCAGTAAATGTCCCACTGGCAGTCGCCAGGTTCTCTGGTGTTTCACTTTTATCAAGTAGTGAGTTTTAACGCGAGTGTGTTAGAAATCCTTTCCCATTTCCTTACCAGTAACACATTGACATTTAAACTGAGCCGTATTGGTGATGAAGTAATCTGATTGCATCTCCCTCTTACGGTCATATCAGTAGGCTACATCAAATCAGCATACATAACACCAATGCACCAGTTGGCATTACAGCATGGCTTTGCCATCTGTCAGTTGCGTATATCTGGCGGGTCGCCTTACCGGCATGCAGATACGCCATTGACATTTAAACCTTGGCCCTCACGCAAATGGGAATGCTAACCAGATCGAAGCTGGGCCCGACATGGTCCTCAGAGCCCCGCCGTCATGAAGGGCTAAAGGACGATTGCTCCTACTAAGACCTTTCCGAGGGAATGCAATGATTATTCCCAGCAAGACCAGACGTTCTGAACAAATACCCCGATGGGTCGATGCAGCAGTGGAGAACGGGTCTCACAAATCTGCTAAAGGGCACAGGAAGATATATCACCTTTTAAAAGATCATTTAAGCTAGTTAATGGATGACATGAATTATTGTCTCTCATCTAGTAAAGTCAATTAAACGGACGTTCTCAAAACATATGATGCTCTACATCAAATTATCATACCCTGCACTCGCCTGCAGGAATCGGCAGTTGTCGGTTGTTATTGCATTAACAGATGCTGGCTGGAGGTTGGATTCCACTTCACTGCAGTTGTAAGTCATTTTCCCTGTTCAATAATTCAACCTGCTCCAACGGCAAAGCGCTGCTGCTGTTGCCACCTTAATAGACGAGCCTTTGTTAACTTGTATTAATGTCAGATGATTTTAAGGGGAGATAGATGCATGCACGCTGTGTGCTGTCGAGCAAAAAATTGGATTCATTTAGATGATGGGAGATTGTAGTTGTTGCAGCCTCAGAGTTTCAGGTCGTTGGTTACAAAGTCTTGTGTTTGAGAACTAAGAAAATAGGAAAGACTTTAGAAAATAATGGGCAGAGAGAGATTTAGAGGAACATTATTTATGGGAAAAGAATTATAGCCGCCGTTTGCACTCAATATTAAGAGCTCAGGTGATACGGTGAGAAGTGGTCAGCTGAGATATACTGCTCTATGTACAGTACCTGGTACAGTAGATGCGCGTTTCTCACAGCAATCTCATTGCTGTTTTTTTTACCCAGGTCAACTCTGAAGCTTTAAAATATGAAAAGCACTATCTTTTCCAATTTTCCTGAATTCTATGAACTTTGTTTCAGCTATTTATTTGTTTTGACTTGTACTATGGTGTTCTTTATTTTCTGAACTCTGTCTTCTGTCTGGTTCTTCAAACATTTGCTTTGACTCCTTGTATTTTTTTCACCACATGACCGTGGTGACAGCAGAGCACATGTGGCCGTGGCTTCACGCCCAGACCGCAGCTGTCTCTTCAAGACATGCATTAGTTATGTTGCGGTTTCAGCATCTCCATTGCAAGCTTACAGGAAAGGGAATGTATCTATTTGAAAAAAATCTGGTTTGTCCTTTTTTGGTTAGCAGTATATGTGACAGAAGGTTGGAGAATTGTGTAAACTCAAATAAAAACTTTGGTCATGGTGATCTGTGATGATTAACTATGGCTTTTTAAGCCTCAAGCAGAAGAAAACGTAAGTACAAGCAATTGTACACGCATAGTTTTGCACGTTCTGGAAATATACTTCATTTTGGATAAAGTCCAGGCATGTGGGAGGGCCGCATTCGTGCCCTGGGCCTGACAGTTTGACCTCAATTTCTCTTTTGTTTCTAAAAGACACACAATGAGAGCTCTCCGCTTTGATGTGCAAGATGTCTTGGACTGGATACAAGGTGCAGAAGAAGAAAAGAAAGCAAATGGCTCATTAGAAGGATTTTTTGTTATTTTATTTTGGAAAATTTTGCGCTGAGCTGTGGGAAAAGGTTTTGTAGCGAACGCGAGGGCAGGCAGAATGGGAGCAAACACATCACACACCTGGGAATAGATATGCTAGGAGTTGATGACTACATCTCCCTGCAAGGTGAAACAAAATGAGATCAGAATAAGATGGTGCCTTTAAAGTCAGTTCCCTTATGGCTCTTTTGGTAAATTAAACTCTAAAAATAATTGAATGACATGTGGCTCCCGCATTTGCCAGTAATTGGCTTTCTTGTCAAAAGTAACTCTCATTACCTTATTTTAGTTGCTCTTATAAACGTTTTATGATCCAGAAAACAGCAGCTGCATAATTTTTTCAAACTATTCATGTTTATAGAGCTAGGGATCCATCACTGTCCATGATAACAATGCCTGACCAGCTCTCTACTGTTCCTTTGCTTAACGAAAAGAGGTCAAAAGTCCAAAAAGATGAAAAATGTTTAGCTGTTGCTTTACAATGCGGTCAAAGTTGAGTTGTTAAAAAAGAAGGTCAAAGGTCTTCAAAGATGAAAAATGTGTACCATTTGCTTAATAAAGAGTGAGATGTCTGAAAAGATGAAAAATGTCTACTAATTGCTTTAAAAGGGGTCAAACTTCAACTAATTTTTCATCTTATTGGCTTGTGACCCTTGCTTCATCTGCTTTTTAATCTGACCCCTGATCAGTCATAGCTTTCTTTGACCACATCAAATAAGATGGCCACATTCTTAAAGTCCAACTTCATAAAGTATTTATTGTGAGATTTTCAATCTGATGTCCATAGTTAAAGTTTCTAAGGAGTTTTGTTCTTGTATCTGAAGTGCCCTATTCAAGGTAGAATTTCAAGTGTGCACTGGCCTCATGGACATCAGACCTGATCAATAGTTTTCCCAGGGCGAATGAGGTCATCTGTAAGCTCCAACATTGTGCTGACAAAGATGCCAGAGGTGAGGTCATTGTGTTAAAAGGGTCACCGCAGGTCACCCCCAGTAGCAGCCGCTCAACTCTCCTTCCCCCATTACTTAAGGTTAGTGGTTTGAATAGAACTTTCTAACTGGAGAATACAAATCGCTGTTTGCGCTCACGTCCTGCTGATTTGCTTTCACCATACAACACATGGTATTAATATTTCAAGCCGTTTTGCTCATAGCTCAGACTGTATAAAATTCTGATGGTGTTAGGAAACTGGAGATTGATTTACTGCACACAGAATGTCCATAAAGAGAATGCACACACTCAAACACACTCGCACACCTGTGTGCTTTGATAATTAAAACTGCTGTGATCTCATTCCTGTTTGATGCTGCCTTTTAGTTTTGGCTGACATCTCATCTCCAGAATGAATGATTTATTTTTTAGTTGCGACAGCTGGTTTGAGTATTGAGCTAATATTCAGAGAATATAAAAAAACTTGAATGGAAGTTGGATAATTCATTTTCTGGCTTTTAAGGGACAGAAACGTAGCTAAGAATAATCAGTTAAGTACATTGGATTAGACATACTGTATTAAAGCGTTTGACTCTGAATTAATTTTTAAATGTCAGTTTTTCCAAAAATACCACGCATGGTTTGCTTTGTCTTCTTTTTACAATCTTTTCAAAGGGGAAATCAGTACATCTGTATACATTTTCAAGTAAGAATTGGAAATAACATTTTGAAAAGGCTTCAGATTTAAAAAGGAAGCCAGTGAAACTTACCAAGGCCATCACTCAGCATTTAAAACTCGCTAATACCATCAGTCAGGAAACCACATGAATAAATGACAAGGCAAGTTGTGGAACATCAACAGCATCCACATATGTGGACCCTCGCTGAACCGTATGAGAGTGTTTACTTTAATTTCTAGCTGATGTGGTATATTTAGTGCATGGGACTGTTGACGTATACTTAAGGTTTGGATCAGACTTGCTGTTTTTAGAGGCTCCACTGAACTGCAATTAAATCTTAGGGCGTGTGTATCTGTGTGTATGCATCTGTGCATGTATGCGCACTCATAGCCCACATAATCATTTTCTAGATGTGTACCCATCTGCACATGCAAGCCACCATTGCAGTTCCTATTGTAGTTCAGGCTGTGACATCAACCTAATGGTATATAGTCATTAGATATGTACATCTCCCCCTGTGGCCATCAAAATCCATCACAGCATCTCTCCAATGGCCTCATTTAGCTTCTATGCCGTACTTTGATATTACCCACCTGGGCCGATCAGATAAGTTATACATGGTTTTACCCAAACACAAAAGAACACTTGGAGCCCCAAGCAGATGCAGTGCTAGGACGAAGCCTCAGTTTGCTTTAGAGGAACACTTCTGAGTACTGAAATGGTGCATGCAAAGCTTAGAGGGATTAAAAATAAATGGAAATCATTTTTTAGGGGAAAAGGAGACCATAGAGTTTAGGTTTTATCCACTTTTATTTGCAATATGACCAATATCCTATCATATTCAAGTGTGTATGAAAAAAGTTAAGTCACTGATTTTTTTTCTTTTGTTGAAAAAGCTAAATACAATAAGCATTGGATCAAGGCACATACAAGACTGGCCAAAGGGCATTCAATGCACTTTGGTCTTCAGTTGTAAAGAACAATTTAACTGTGGCAACGCAAAAGTGGCTTGAATTAGAAAAAAAAAATACAAATAAGAATTATATGAACAAAAAATAATTGACACTTCATATTCCAAATAGAAAAGAGCCCAAATGTGTTTTTTGCCATATTTTTTTTCTGCCCACAATATATTTATTTTGTAGGGCAACGTTTTCATGACTTGGTTAACTGTACTGAGGAATATGGTAAATGCTGTTTCCCTTTTACAGGACAGGCAATATTGATTTCTGTTATGTTTTAGCCCATCCCTTTTGATCTTACTGCAAATTAATCTTTCATTAGATCTGTGTGCTTAATTTGCAATGGATTTAAGATTCTGTGCTATGTTGCTGCCTATTCCAGGACAGAGAGGAAGTAATAGATATCTGTTTCCTAAACGTTGCAGTGGATTTTTTCTTTTAAAGCCTGGCAATGTTCTGGAAGGAGCAATAAGGATTCCTAGAGAAACCTAGAGGTTTCTGTGACACCACCAAAGTGAGTTTGTGCCTCTGCTTCTTAGAGTTAACAAAACACTTGTGTCTGTATTTTCTTTGATCACCTATGCCCTATATTCCCGCAGTCTTGTTTTTTGTTGTATTTTTTTCACTGACAGCAACATAGCGATAGTTTGACCTGTGCTTATACTACATGGTTTTCTAAAATCTGATTGTTCAACACAGCAATGAAAACCCACTTTCACAGTTGACAAGTCATCATATCTCAGTAGAGCACAACGTTTTTTTAATTGGTCTAAAACCATAAGTAAAGGAAGTACAGTACAAATGACTACAAATATCTAAAATATAGAATTGCAGTTTGTGGCAGCATACACTGATGGCTCAGTGATGGCCTGCAATCAGAACCTTTTCTCCTTTTAATAAATTGTCCTTAAATATAAATTATATGGCAAATGTACATAACGATGCTTTCTCAGTCTTTTCAATCCAGTGTTTTTGCAAAAGACCAAGCAGTCTCCAAGTCACTCATTCGCAATAAAATGTCTTTGTAATCCGCACACACTATCATGAATGAGAGTAGTCTGAATCTGGTATTCCACTGTCTCTGTAGCTTCTGTTGTTGATGCTGTTTTCGCTGTGCGGACTTTTGTAAAGACTTAAACCATTTGGAGGAAAAATTGTGTGTATCACAAATTCCTCCTTGGAAACAGGCATGTGATTTATGGGAATCATTTGAAAAGAGGTCTCTCTAATCTCCAAGATGGAGTTGTCCTTTTTTGTTCCAGCTTCTGCATAATCGTCCTTCCGTCTGCGTCCTTTGTTGTACGTGCAGTTCCTGGAAAATAAGGAACCGTTCCTGTGGACATACCAGCACACCAGGGCCAACATGATGATGGCTAGAAGGGCCACCGCCCCTCCGATGATTGCAGCTAAAGGCAGGTTGGAATTTTTGTAAGGCTCTTTCTCCTGCTCTCTGTTCAAGGTTGTGGTGGGATTGTAGGCTTTCAGGGAACCAGTTTCTGTCTCTATGCAAACAGGTGTCTCGTCGGACAGGTAAATGTTACTTGTCTCCATTGGAACCATGCAAATGCGATAAGAGGATTCTGGCTCCAGAGCTGTGAGCAGGTATTCTGTTCTCTCCCCTTGGACAATGGTCTCGGTTATGGATCCGAAAGCAGGGCTATGGCCCAGCTTTAGCCAACTGAGCCTCAGGGCTGTCATGGGCTGAGATACTCTCCAAGATATGTGTACTGTCTCAGCGCTACTTGATTTGACGCTTATTGTGATGATCTTACGACTAGATGGTGTCGTGCTACGATAGTTTCTTCCCAGATCTGCACCCTTAACCACAGGTCTTTTAGTCACATATGAGGGCCACTGGGGTCGAGAGGGTGGCAAAGTGTTTGAGACCGTGCTGGTCTCATATGTGGTTGGAATCTCTGTGTCTGAGCAGCCAAACAGCTCAGTGGATAAGTCTTTGATGGCCATCCCTTTGACTTTATCGGGACCCTGGCACATGAAGCCACGCACATTGACCTTAGATGGAAGAGTGCGCAGCCAATCACGGACCCACTTCATCCTGCAGTTGCAATGCCAGGGGTTGCTGCGCAACAGCAGTTGGGTAAGGTTATCCAGGTCCTCGAATACCCCCATGGGCAGACTGCTCAAGTTGTTGCCTGACAAATCCAAGCGGTACAGCTGTCGCAGAAAAGCAAAGGCACCTGGTGGCACATGATTGATGTGGTTGTCTTGAAGATTTAGCTTCTCTAGACTTGAGCCAGGCAAGTTGGCAGGTGGGGACGTCAGGGAGTTTCGTACCAATGAGAGCTCGGTCAAATTTACTAAATTCACCAAGGCCATCTCCCCGATGCCCCTGTTGTTCAGGAGGTTGCCATCCAGAACCAGTCGCTTCAGGTTAATAAGATCCTGCAGTGATGCCTCTGAGATGGATGAGATGCGGTTGTCATCAAATCGAAGCTCCTCTATGGTCATTGGCAAACCGGAAGGTATGGTGCTTAGGTGGTTCCGGGACAGAAAAAGCAATCTCAAATGATTGCTGTCCCGGAATGCACCCTCTTCGATGCTGACAGCTGACACAGAATTGTCATCAAGGTGTAATTCCTCAATGAAGGGAATCTGTGCCAGTGAGGCATGGGTGATAGTCCGTATATTGTTCTCCTGTAAATGAAGTTCCTTGACATTAAGCGGCAAATTGGTGGGGAACTCATCCAGGTTGTTGCAGTATAGGTAAATCTTTTCAACACCGTTTAGCCTTCGTAGATCTGTAGGAATCCCTGCACTTTTGATGCGGTTGTTTTGGAGAAAAAGTACTGTAGCATCCTCTGGGATACCTGAAGGGATGGAAGTCAAGTCCCGGTCATTGCAATATATGAAAGTCCCATCACACCGGCACTGAGAGGGACAGGAGGCTGAGGTCATCAATGGATTGGCCAGGCCAAGCAAAAGCCCAGCTCGGATGAAGAAGATGAAGAAGGACATGTAATTGCTTGCCATTGCTAATGTCCGCTTTGCAGTTGTTGCCCTTGGAGAAAAAAAAAAAAAAAAAGAAAGTCAAAATCATGCTGTCTGAAGAAAAGGCAATGACCTGCTCTAATTGCTGCTTTATGTACAGTGCCTACAGCACCTCTTTCATAGTAAATGATTCAATTTGAGACAAAGAATACTATATTTCTGCTGCTGAATTAATGAAAAGAGCCTATTAACATTTCCAATGACATGAACAAATGAAAAACTATGGTAGCAAAACATGCCTGGGGTGTTTATTTAGATTCAAATAATTTTATTTGAAAACAATACAAAGTAGTAGAGAAAAAGAATAAGGGATTAGAGGAAAGAGAAAAAAAGAGGACAGAGAGGTTCAGAAGCAAGTCTAATTGAAGTGGAAGGATATTCCCAATCAGCCATGGATGTAGATAACAAATCCTCAAACCCACTAGCTTTCCTTGAATGAGATGCTTGTGTGTGAGAGGTTTTATCTTTTTCTGTGTGTAATGTAATCGCAGGCTCTTGTTGTTTTACACATTTCTGCTGTTAGCTGGTGCATTTCAAGGCTGCTTTTCAGTGCTGAAAACTGGTAGAACAAAGTCAGGCCTAGTTGATTACATTTTGGAATTTCTACTTATCTTGCCCTGTTTTTCTGCAGAAGTTTTGTCCTTTGTGAGACATTGACTGAGAAATAAATAAATATATATATATATATATATATATATATATATATATATATATATATATATATATATATATATATATATATATATATATATATATATATATACACTTTTTTTGATTTATTACTTTAACATTTTCCTCATTCTCTCAATTAGTGAATGCATATAATTTAAAGAAAAGGCGTTTAACCACAGCAAGAACATCCATATTTGTCATACCTGATTTAGAAATGCCAGCTAATCCTCTGCAGCCACCCAAAATCCAATGAGGCTTTAAACCCTTCCTTCTATTCTTTCAAGAGATGTTTGTCCGTCTTGTCAAAGGGGTCTCTTTGGTTATATCCTGACCAGGCTGGTATTTGCTGAACTGATCCTTGTTTGTACCGGTGACCTCCTGTCTTGTATTGCAGCATCCACAGTTCATGCAATCAAAGGCTTTGCCATGGTAGATAAACCTATAAAGCAAGTAGCTCTGCTTCCAGCCAGACCTCAGGCAGCCTTCTCAGTGCAGACATGCAGTTTCAGTGAGTGTAATCACAAAAGAAAGGAATAAAACAAAAATAAGGCAAATAAAAAAGGGCAGAATCCTTTTTTAAGCTGATTCCTAATTAGACTCTTTTGTGAGTCCTCTTTGAGAAGTGAATTGCTCCTGTCTCTCCCGAAGCAGACTGGTCATGGCGTTAAGGCCACTGTCCGTCTGCAGTACGGTGGGCTCAAATCCAGGGCGGCTCGGTTCTGAAGTCAGGCTCTAAAGTCAGGCCCGAATCTTGTAGTCTCACTCCCGGCAAGAGCATGAATAAAAATATCCAGCCTCGTGGCTTGAAAGCAGAATCTCCTGTGCTGCTATAAGCACTCTGCCTCCCTGGCTTGTTTCACAAACCTGTGCCCGATGTGTAGACGCCCATTCCCTCTCACATGCTGAACGTCATACCTACAGGGATAGAGAGGAAAAAAAAGAAAAAAGTCAGCATGAGCAAATTCTTTCATTATAGACAGCATGTGACATCTGAATACATCATGACTCCAGAAGATATATGTGGCCTTGTTGAGAATGACTTATTGACTATGAGTAATATGCTTTTAGGGAGCGTTTATTTAATTTTAAGATGATAGTGCCAAGGCTGGGATTGAGTCAGACAGCAATGCAGCCAGCTTTAACTGGCTGCTGTCCTTCAAACTGAGCATGTTTCACATCGCAACAATATGCTGATGTAAACTGATAGCTCTTTAACTTCTGTTTTCATGGTCTGCACCTAACATAAGGAGTACACTGTAATAGATAGAATGTATTTTTTTTGGATCGCTACAGCCTGCAGATTGCTTCACTGCATTTGAGACTTATCAGATGATAGGGAAGGAAAAATAAGAGGGGTGTGTGGTTCAGATGAGAATTTGAGAGTCCCTTAAGCTTATTGGGTTTCTGTATATCTGGGGATTTCTTAGCCTCTGGGTAAATGACCACAGAGAAAAGCCCCTGGGCTGCAGTCCTTTGATAGTGGACACTGTTTGTGAAACCAGGATTAGTAGAGATGTTGTGGGGATTTTTATAAAAACCTTTCTTTTTGCTTGTCTTAAGCCTGCACTGCTGGGATAACTGAATTTGTTGTTTTGTTAGCCACTAACCCTGACACCCCCCTTCTAGTTTTCTCTGTGGCAATTGCTGAAAAGAATTCCTTTGCATAAGAAAAGCAATCTCTGTTTGGACCCTGCTAAAATGTCTGAAAACAGCTTCCTCCTGCCTGATGACGCCCTCCACTAGGCAGCTCATTCAGAATAGCTTGAGATGCTCTGGAAAGAGAAGGTGAAGGTAAAAGTCATGGTGAAGCATATTGCTGCTGAGGTGTCGAGCAGCTACCAATGGTCCCTCGGGCTTCCCCGACAGCACCTGAACACAACACCCTCGCACTGCTCAAAAATGTACATGCTAGATGAACACGCTTTATGACTTGCAGTCTCATGAATACCCAAATGGGATTCTCATGTAAGTCACCTCCGGTGGCCCCAAGGAGACATGCGATCTGCACCTTCCATACTGTAATTTCCCATGGTACATCTTTCCCGTTACACAAACTGACAATAAACATTTCTACAACTGACAGCCATCACCACAGTTTGTAATACCCTTCTGCTGACCTGCAATTGGTAACCTTTCTGTAAAACACATTGGGGTATGTCAAGCAACTTTGAAACATTTGTAGAGAGTGACAAGGAGAGATTAGGGAATTGAAAGCCCTGTAACTTGATTACAGGTCTCGCCAGCATGGTCTAATAATACACCTCATCCTTCTGTTGAGCCTAAGTGCTCCATGTGCCAGCTATTGTATTAGTAGGTTAACAAGAGCACGGAAACAGCAGCTGTGACCCTACTTTAAGGACAGGTGATAGCTGACGGTGAACTTTCGGAATGCTGACAGAGACCAGTTGCTTGCTTTTGGTAAAATCCTAAAACATTTGATTAATGATTATCAGATACAGCAAAGGGGGAAATGAGTAGTTGCAGCATTGGCGATATAGCTGGTTAGTGATCAGCATGCAATTTTTCCACTTTTCTGAGGAAATATTGTATTGATTTGAAGAATTATGTGTTTGAAGTATCTTGCTGTTTTTCAGAAGTTTGATAAATAACAGTCTGCAAAATTCTGTGGAAATGAAATTGCTTTTGCTTGATTCACTATACTGAATGTAAATCATTTCCTAATACAGGGGCAGGCAAAAAAAAAGTTGACGAAACACAAGAACCTTTTATCTGCCAAGGTACTTGAAAGTATCAGGGTTCACCCACAGGTTGCTGTGTATTTCAGGATATTTCAGCTGAAATCTTACTCGGGAGACTTTGATAAAAGCACAGGTGTCTTGGGAAATATATGTTAGCTGGTATTATGTTATGGCCGTAAAGGTCATACAGAAAAGAAAAAAGGGCAACTACCTTATACGATTCACCTAAGCTTGCCATGCCAGCTGTCTCAGTGGGACATGCAAACCTTGATCTGGCTGGAAGATTGGCTGCATTATCATTTATTCTCCCTCCACCCCCCTGGCTGCTCAGATTTCACTCAAGTGGCAGTGGTCCATTGTTCATTACAAGTTAAGCATAAGGGCCCTGGCCTTTGCTCTTCTGCTTTACTGAACTTCTTTCACTTAGAATTATTAGCTTTTTCACATTTGGTTAAATCTTGCAGCCCCTTCTCCCACCCACCGTTCATAGCTAGAGAGAAAGACCACTGAATGTGACGGGCACCTCTCACTATTGCCCTAATAGGCCATATTTGCCGTTAGAAGATCATTCTAATGGCCAGGCCTGTTTCTGCTCCATTGCTCTGCTTGAAGTGATGTTCAATCGAGCATCCTGGTTAAAATGGTTGCAATCTAAAGTACCCTTTGCCCATTTAGTGTCTTATGGTAAGAATGTTAGGGTTGGGGTATTGAGAAATTGATTAGAAAGCATTTAAAGGGAAAAGTTATGATTAAAAAGCATAAATGTGCAGAGATTAAGAGATTAGTTTTACTAATTTTTAATTTTAATACACAAAAACATAATTATACAGAAATATATATTACACCTTTTTCCCCTACATTTAATAAGCTAATAAATAAAAAAAAATAAAATAAAAATAAGCTAAAGCAAAATGTGATATTAATGGATCTTAAGTGTCTTTTAAATATAGACTTGATGTTTTCTGTTAGTTCCCAAAAACGCTGTCACATTTGGTCAGTACTCATGCATGGAACGGAGGCATTTAGGATGAAATTGAATTTGCACTACCATCATCTTTGCTAGGTCCTGGGCTATGATTATGAAAAATAGCTTTATGGTTTTCAATAGATAATAGATTCTGAACCCCAGGCGGGATTTGAACTAAATGCCTCTCTTTGTCGTGTATCTTGTGTCCATGAAGCCATATCAAGCCTCTCTGAGCCTCGTGGGCTGAGAGATGAAACATTTCTGACTGCGTATTTGGAAATTAGATAAACGGTTTGTAAACGGTTTTAACATTATTTTAAGAGACCATTGTATTAGTGGCTCCCCTCTGTGTGTGATTTTGGGGCAGATAATCAGCATGATTTTTTCCCTGGCTGGTGTTCAGGCAGTGAGAGTGGATTCTAGGGGAGACAGGGGGTCTTTTTCTTTTGTACTGCACTGAAAAGAGAGTGGTCTGAGGCAGCTGCACTGTTTTCCCCACTTGGGGGTGGTAGGTGCTTCTGTATCAGGCCTGTGCATGTCAGATACACACACACACACACACACACACACACACACACACACATACAGACAGACAGACAGACACTTGGAGGCTGAAACAGCGCTTTAATTACCACATATGTACCCCCTGCCTGGGTACAGGGGGCAGCAGTTGCCGGACATGAGTGGAAAGGGTTGGGCTGATTTACTGCACTGAACTTTTCTTGTTTCCACAAAGCGGGTAAATTCTGTCTGTAATAAAACTCAATTGACAGACCTCTTTGGGTTACTCTTACTTAGTGTTTTTCTTTAGAAGAGTATATTTCCATTTAAGCTATACAAATTTTAAATTTATTTTAATGATCAGAAATTTTTAAAAGAAGCTTTTTTTTTTTCGATGGTGTGTTTTAAAGTAAGGCCTCTACGAGGTCAGAGGTTGGTTGCTGACATGAGTGGAGAATTCTACTAGACGATTTGTTTTGTCCTCAATACAAAAGGGTGACAGACTTTTTTTCTGAAGGCCTGAAAGACATGACCATTTTATGTTGACTCTGAGTGAATGCCACGGACCACTGGGTTTAGCCTCCGGCATTCGTAGCTTGAAACAAAGAGTGCTATCTGCCTGGATGCCAGTAAACATACACTGGATGTTTAATATATGTGTATTAAAATATAGAACATTTGTTAGTTTTATTTATGTGTATTAGTGTCTAAAAGGAAACTAGTATTTAATCTGTTTAAAGCTTGGAGGTGTGGTATTTGTAAATCACTGATACAAATTGTTTATGCAAGCGAAAAAAGACTGCCACAGAGTGCTTTGACACATCTAACAAAGAACAATAGGTTATTTAATTTTATCACCCTCCTTACAGAGTCAAAACACACCATTTGGGGTTCTCTGCTATTGTCATGCTAAGAAACTAACCTCTCTGAATACACATCTTTTACTGCAGTTGCATATAGGAAGCTCGAAGCTAAGGAAAACAACTTGCAGTTAGAGGTAAATTAGAGATTTCAAAAAGAACTACGTTCTTGCATCCGTGTCAAATTTGAGTGTTCTTCATGGCGATCATATAAACTGATTTAATCATTTCTGATTGAGGCTTTGGATCTTATCATTTTACAGTCCCTCTCTCTTTTTATCTGCATAAAACTATTATTTCAATCTTGACTTCTGCCTAACATGAAAGCTTATCTTTTTAGATAACTTGGAAGGCTACATAAAAGTAAGGAAATTCGTTTGATGGGAAAATCCAGAAGCAGCTGACAGCCTCGGATCTCTTTACTGCGCCACACACTCACTCTCTCATCGAACAGCACAGGGCGCACATTTATTGCGCGCCAATCTCGCAGTCTTTTGAGTTTTCTTTAGTATTCCAAATTAGAACGCGACCCTCATAATCCACGAAGCTGTTTGCCGCGCCGCCAGCGGCTTCTATAATGGCAGAGTTCTAGTTTTGTCGCGTAGCGCAAGGCGTACGAAGTGTCACGCGCCGCATCCCCGATTCCCCCATTCTTTATTCCAATCACTCTCTCATCGCGCTTCCAGAGCGCAGGTTGGGCATTATTAATAGATATTTCCTCATTTGTAATCGATGTTTGTTCGTTTCGTTTGCGATAAGCCTCTCACACAGGAACAGATTTACGACGCAGCGCGTGAAGTTTAAGCGTTCCTGTTGATTGCACGCGCTAAATATACAGTCTGCATTGCGTTTCCCCCCTAAAACAAGGATTAAGCTCTCTATACGAGACTAATTGAAATGGTGTGCTAATAAGATGCATGTTATGCATATTTATTGCGTTCATTTGCTCGGAGCGGCATCAAGACTTAAAGGGGTAGTAGTTCACTCAAAAACGAAAATAAAAATTGTCTAATTTCTTATTATTAGAGTTGTTCCTAACCGATTTATGCTTGACAAAATCAACCGTAAAATTGTGTTTTAGGTGAAGTGACAGCCTAGGTTACCATTCACATTCATTTAGACTAGAAGGAAAAAAAAAAAGATGCATTGAAAGTGAATGGTGACCGAGGCTGCAAATCCTTAACATCTATTCTTTACAAGTCGTTTTGTGAGCCAGGAAAGGATGTAATGGAGGTTTAAAACATCATAAAGGTTGTTCATTTAATAATAGCGAACTATTGTTCAAAAAATGTTTGGAAGATGCACATTGAATCTGAAAAGCCAAATGAAGAGCTATACATACTGCTGAATTTCATGGCTACTGTAATTGTGTGAGTTTAAATTGCTATTGCATCCCTCTCAAATCCCTGAGGGTCTGTCTAAGTTTAGAATAAAATGCAATAAAATCGGATTGTGGAAGTTTAGAAGTTAAGTCTACAACGTGAAGCTTTTTTGTGAGTGACTGAGTTTAGTTATAGAGGCAAATCTGTTCTATGCATGTTTTGAAGGTATACTTGATAACATCAGGGTGATGGAATACACATGGAAAGGGTTAAAACAGCCCATGAATAAGGGGAAACCCATAAAAACACACTTACCTTCCAAATCAATATTTTCAAAAAGGGAAAAATCAAAAACAATATCCTCAAAAGAATAAAGTCAGTCCGTAGGATAAATCCAGTGCGACGGCAGATGAATTCAATTCCCAAAAAGAGCCCAATGTCAGAAAGGCTGAGTAACAGCAATGGTGCGAATAGCAGGGTGTGTTTTTATTTCCACACACACTTGTTCACATATACACACACACACGCGCACACACTCCTTTGGCTCAGAGAGAGACAAGATAAAGAAGACGGCAGAGCTGGTCAGCTGCCTAGAGCTCACTACAAGTGTGAGGTTGCATCTGCCTCCAGCTCTGCTTCAACACAGCACTGATGTCATCTGGGGGCGGGGCTTGTGGCTTCCTCCCCTTTCTCGCCCTCTCTCCCTCTCTCTCTCTCTCTCTCTCTCTCTCTCTCTCTCTCTCTCTCGCTCTCCCTCTCCATCATGCTATATTTACCGTGGCCGCTAGGGGGAGCAGGAGAAAGAAAGATGAGGGTTGAGCAGCCTTGAATGGGCAGCTTGAGTGGGCACTTCAATGTCTTTTGTTGAAGGCCACCAGAAGCATCATTTAGACTATAGCTTTCTATGTGTGTGTTTGAGCATTAAGAAATCTAGGTTACATGTTGATCATGCTAAGGAAAAACTAAATAATTCATCAGCCCTGGCATGTGCTTATTTAAATTTAGACTCTTTCTTAGATTTTTGTGCTTCGTGTGTGTTTGTAAGTGAGTGTGCTTTTAATGGTGTCTAAGTTTCACAGTATGAATGTTTAAGCTTGGAAGTCAGGTATTATGTTCAGCTTCATTATGCTTCATTAAGTACTGTTAAAGTTATTAAATTAGCTCTCTCATAGACTAGCTGTACAGGAACACAGCCTGTGTCAATCTCTGAAGTGCTTTTGAGGACATTTGTACTGTCGGGTCAGTTCCTGACCTGAGTGGACCCTTCTGCATGAGTGGACATTGTGATGTGTCTAAACTCTTTGCCTGCATATGGTTCTCTTATTAGTAAGGAAGTAGTTCACCAAAAATGAGTCATTGTTTACTAAACTTTATAATGTTTAATTACTATCTTGGTTTTGTGTGAATAAAATACAATTTTAAAGCCATTTAAATGTATTGAATGCCAGTGAGGCTTTCAAGCTACAAAATAAAAGCAAGAGAAGATTGAAAGATTGTTCTACATGGATTTGCATGCTGCATTCATCTGCCATTATGGTTAAATTAAAGTGTACTACAGAAGAATAGAATATAGATTTAGATATGAAGAGTTCAGATGCAAAAACCTCTTAATGCCATCTGAAATTTTCCTCTAAAATGAGCATTTTTATCAGGCTCCTGTGTGTATGTTCAGTAATATCACTTTTATGCCAAAGAATAAGTCCTTTTCCTGGTCTTTAAAGTGAAATATTATAACATAAACAAAGGAGGATGAAAATAATGTTCCTTTTTGATGGAAATTTCAGATGGTACTTAAAGGGTTTTGCATCTAAACTCTTTATATATAAATATATTATGTTGAAGAAGGGTTATACAGGTTTGGAAAGATGTATACAATGAGGCTGTAACAACATGCACATTTTTCAACAAACATTTTTTTAACTACACTGTAAAAAATTATATGATCAATTAGTCCTGACAGCATATGCTTTTAGGTCATTGTAACTTATTAAACTAAGGTAATCATGTTCTAACTTAATTTTATAAGTCACGTAATCTGTTTTAAGTCAGTTTAACTTTAATACAAGTTATAACATAATATAGACTCATTAGGGTTAATTTGATTCAGCTTAAAAGTTTACAAACAAGAGTTTTTACAGTGTAGATCATGCAAATAACCTTTTTTGGTGTTAATAGTAAGGCTGTGGCAACATGGGAATTTTTGAATCAATTTAAAAGTTGATTATATGCTTTTCTTGTCCTTTGCTAAAATGTCATTAAAAATCACATCAGTCATTATTATTATACATGATATAAACTTAATAAACTTGTATAACTTCATGTATGTACATAAAGTTTAGGTTCAATGTCACATATAATAGATGTCAAATATGTAAATAGTATAGATGATGTTAAACAATTCAATGTAATATACATCTTATTGAGTAGTTTTACAAGCATCCTTTCGAAGATTAAGCTGCTAAATAATGTCCCGTCCACCCTGGACTTTTACAACAGGTCTAGGTGTCGTGTTTTTAGGGTCAAAGGTGGAGAAGCAAGGCATAGTCCTTGGTGCCAAGAGGTCAGTGCAGGGCATTTTGGGCAGAGGCCCGTCTGTCCCCCCGCCTCAGGACGGATCATGACTCCGGCCTCTGCATAGACCCTTCCGGCACTTTTTTCCTCTCCTAAATCTGACTAGGCTTTGTCTGTCATCAGTCCTTGATTGACTCTTAGACGTACAAAGGGCCCCAGTTGAGGGCCCCAAGAGGGTCCGATTACCACTATTTCAATACAGTTGGGGGAGTCTTTGGTTGGGGTCATCTGTTGTTTGGAAGGATGAGCGTTCCTCATCTTTCCAAGAGATGCCATTTTGTTTTATCTCCTCCATCTCAATGTGTTTTGACAACAGACATGACTTTGAAGGAGCTCAAGCCCTTCGCTTCTTGTTGCGGTCTTCTCGTTGAATGTAGTTTGGGGGTGGAGACGAGCATAGCTAAGTTTATTAAAGCACTTGATGCGGTTAAGTGCTAACAAGAGCGTTTTTAGTTCAGGCTTTATGCTTGAAGAACATCTGACCTCTGCTTTCAGGGATGTTCACGGTACATTCTTTGCGTGACGAGCAAATAAGTTGCATTAAATCGGCCTTTCATTCTCTGACGCGTGTTTCTTATATGGTGCTTTTCACTTGAATGGAATTTACAGCTCGAGTGTGCCAAAATCAAAGCCATACCTAAAGTCGCTCTTTTCAAAGAATGGTTAAAGGAGTTGTCATTCTGATCTTTACACCTCGAGTGTATATTTCATCCCCCTGGCCCATTCTCAAACAAACAATCCTGAGCTCAGCGCTGTGCTGTCCAGATCCAGGAGATTTGTGGGGTATTTTTCTTGGGTCTCCAGCGACTCCACTTACACACATAATGTTTACCTAGCTAGATTGGGGACATACCAGAGAATACATTTGTTTTTAAATAAGCTAATTATCATTATTGCAGACTAATCGGCAGCACAAAAAAACGTTAATTATTTGGTCCAGCAGTCAGTTTTTTATTTATCTGTATTATTTAGTCATTTTATACTAAAGCGAAAAAAAAAAAAACACAACAAAATATTCCATTTAGACAGCATCTCTGAATGGAAATGTATTTTTCAGGTATTTTTAATGATCGTCTTAAAGTATTAAACAAGTATTTTTTATAACAAATTAGCCAAAGTATGGCTTAGTAAGCACACATGTACTGTGTCTAGAATACATAGTTGCAGGGCTTTCGAAATGTTGAACTCGTGCCCAGTTAAAGGCAACTTGTAAACGCTTGTGCCAAATATCTGCTTTGTGTCTTATTCTTGCTATATCCTTCTGGTTCATTTCCATAATCGTTCACCATGGGCAATTAGCAGCGATCTCTGTGCTGCTGACTTCTCATCCTCCCTGCCACTTCCACAGAGACCTCCGCAATATGGCAGAATGTGAATTGCAGGATGGGGTCCAGCTTCATGAAGTAGTGTTCATGCTCATGACAGCATGATAGAGTGGTGATGAATTATTTTTTGCCCTGTAGGACCAGACCAACTAGTCCATTCCGAGATGGGACGTTACCTTACATGACAAGTCAATACAGTCTCCTCCGAACCCCTTTTTCTTTCTTTTTTTAAATGCAGATACCAGATGTTTAGCATTAACTTTCTTGGTCTCTGGAGAATAAGGATCTCCTAAACAGCAATAACAGTCCCACCAAGCTAACTTCCTGCTGTTCAAACCCGAACCAAAGGTCTGAGTCAGCGGTCAGCACTCTTGTGTATTTGTGAGGAATGAGCAGATCTTCACAAATAGCCCTCAGGGTTGTCTTCTCCATTTTCCCCTTTGTGTCTGTCGCTTGTTTTTCTAAGGACCTTCTTGTGTTGGCCGCAGGGATTGGGGGGTGGGCTCGGGATGACATGTCGACTGTGTGGAAACCGCTGGACCCCCCAGTGGTAAATGAGCTTTGAAACAATGCTCTCTGATCAGATTAGATAGCCCACCCCTTTAGCCAGCCCCTCCCCAGTCCAAACTACTCTGTTAAGGCCTATCAGTATTGCGAGAGATAAAAGATGGCATCAGCACACAATGAATCCACAGTCTCGCCACTCCAGCGCTCTAATGTAGCTCACTCAAGCACCCCGCTCTCTTCCTCTCCAATGGTTTACTGTTTCAGCCCTAAATCTGTAATTAGCCAAATAACAATCTTCTCACTCCCTTTCAAATATAGAAGCCTCCCCGTCTTCACAGTAGGAATTTAGCGATGCAATTGAAAGTCTCCTGAGGACTTTTGCTTTTGTTTGAAACTCACTAGTTTTCAAAAAGTTTTCAAATGTGCTGGAACAATATTCTTTTCCAAAAGTAGTTTGGGAAATTATTTTAATCTGTTCATTATTTTGTTGATTCACTTTATGCTTGGGTACGTACGTTCATAGGTGAACACATGCATTAAAGTAATAGCTCAGCCAAAACTGAAATTCTGTCATGATTTACTTTCACTTCTACTTTCAAACCTGTTTGAGTTTGTTTGTTCGATTGAACACAAAATACAATATTTTGAAGAACTTGTAACCTGTAACCTTTTCTTTTTCTTTTTTTTTTTCTCCAATGAAACAGTATCTTTATTTAGGTTCAACAGAAGAAAGAAACTCAAGGGTTTATAACCACTTAGTGTTGAGTAAATGGAGTAAATTTCCATTTTGGATGGTCTATCCCTTTAATGTATGTATTTATGCATGCATGTATGAAGTGAAATGCGTATATTATGTCATTATACTCATTTCATGATCTGTTGAAATTCTTGATTCTGATTGGCTGTAAGGTATGCAATAAACTTCCATCATAGTTCAAAATAAATGCTCATTAACAGAGACCATAGTAACTCAGTTACAGTCGAGTGCTCTGATGTGTGGTTTACATGGGAGCTGATGGGGATTAACCTATTCACAAATATGCAAAAAATATTTGCAAAGAGGTATCTGACAAGTTACCATGAGCTATTAGATAGGAATGTGTCATTTTCATACACAGACACACGATCTCATGTTTTCACATGCTTTTTCTTATGACTGCTTTTGACTGAATAATGCAGGGACTAGGTGATCCGACATGTCGAATTTAGAAAATGTTGTTAAATATAACCTGAAAGAGCAAAGCTAGATTTAACTTTTAACTTGGTAAATGACCATGCGTTGTATTTATAATTGTTTTTAATGCATGAAAATCTATTTATTATGCATACATTTTATGATTCATACCTTTAATTTACAGTGTTACACTCAATTATAAATTATGCTTTATGTAACAGACAGCATAGATCATTTTAAAGCATACACTTTAAAGTAGTAATTCACTACCTGACAAAAGTTTTGTCGTCGATCCCAGTAAGAGCAACAAATAAATAACTTGACTTCTAGTTGATCATTTGTGGCATAAGGTTTTTTTTTTTTTTAACTGCATCTGTTGATCTGCATCCCAATCATCACAAATACTAAAGAAGATCTGTTGGAACCCAATATTCTCACAGAAATCAGTCAAGTTTGGTGCAGGTAAATTATGGTTTGGGGTTCTATTCAGTATTGGGGCGTGCAAGTGATCTGGAGAGTGTATGGCAACATAACAGACTGAGGTTTCAAGACATTTGTGCTGCCCATTACATTACAAACCACAGGAGAGGGAAAATTCTTCAGCAGGATAGCACTCCTTCTCATACTTAAGCCTCCACATCAAAGTTCCTAAACACAAAGAAGGTCATGGGGCTCCAGGATTGGCCAGCCCAATCAACACATAAACATTATCGAGCACGTCTGGGGTAAGATGGAGATTGAAGATGAATCCAAAGAATCTTGATGAACTGGGAGTCCTGCAAGAACACTTTCTTTGCCATTCCAGATGACTTTATTAAGTTATTTGAGTTATTGCAGAGATGTATAGATGCAGTCCTCCAAGCTCATGGGAATCATGCACAATATTAATTCTTTTTCCTGCATCATGACTTTAAGTGACAAGACTTTTGTCTAAGTCATACCTTACTGTCATAATTAAATAATTAAAAATCAATGCATGATCCTATTTTATTTTGGGGAAGTGTAATCTAGAGGCCTTTGCCTTTCATATAAGCCACTTCTGATACCAAATGATCAACTAGAAGTCAAGTTATTATTTGTTGTTCCTAAAACTTCAGTAGTCGATAAGACTTTAGTCAGGTAGTCTATATATATTAAATGTATCAATTCTATACAATGTTGAATTCATTATTTAAGATAAACTACTTCCATACTTTTGACCTGTACTTTTTCATCTGGATATTTCTCTTGGCCTGTCAAACTTTATACTACTTCAACGTGATGTTGGTCAATATTATAATCTATTTGCATTGCTGTCATTTTTATCATTTATTGTAACCCTAATATCCTCACCTCTCTGTGTTGAGGAATTTCCTGCTTCTCATGATGGTGGATTTTTATTCTGTTATCAAAGGAAGCTCACCGGTGGGTTTTAGTTAGTTTCGGTCCTCAGAGAGGAAGCAATGCTTAATGACATTAAAGGTTCGCTGACACAAACACACACATGGAAATTGTAGATAAGCTTTGATAAAGCCGCATTCTCAGTCATTACAGACCTATTTACTTCCGCTGGCTTGGCTCGATTTCAGGAAGTTTCATTTGGCTGAGATCGGGACAATAAGAGTTACACAATGATTAAAGCAGTTGGTATGAAGTTTATTATTTAGTAAACTAGGTGCTAAACAACAGTTCATGCCTTTGTTCATTTGCTGCCTTCATGAATTTTTATGAAGCGGGAAGAATGCAAATAGGCTTTGCTTGAATCAATTTTTAATCACTGTTGGTCTTTATTTCTGCTAAATCCTCCAAATTTTTATTTTTCTCTATCACCCATTTTTTTTTATCTTGAGATATGACAGAAACTGTAATTTAGAGCTGCTCATAAAGACTTGCAGCTATTATGAGTAACATATACTAAGAACTTTACAACACTTTAAAGAATCACATCTGCTGTGAATCAGCATGCCTGAGAAAGACAAGAATGAGCCCATTGTGTTTTCATGCTCTCCAAATGAAGCTCAAACAATGCTGTGTGAGCTGTGTGCTTTTTACGATGTCTCACCTCGCGTTGACTTATGTTGTATCTACAGGAGTGCTACAAGTCTGCCTTCAATTCCAGACGCTTTTTTCTTTGTAAATAATTTAGCACTGTTTGCAGTGGAGAAAAATCATTATTGGTAATGAACCTTGAACGACTGAATAATAAGTGGCTTCTGCAAAACCTTCCAAATTTAACTCTTGAGCTTCAAGCACAGTCAATTTGAGTCATCAGGCATTGTTTACATAAACTTGTTAATTTACAGAAGTAAAACCTTGCTTTGTTTCCCTGTACGCAGCCACATTAAACTCGCAGAAATCACAAACTCTTATTAAAAACATCTGAAGGTCCCAATATTTTTCAGATCTTGGTGGGTGTGACGCGGTTTCAAGTCAAAACACAGTTTGTTTCAGAAGATTGAAACTGCTTGCCAAAAAGTATTTCTGGTGAAGTTAACATAGATTGGTATTCTATTTGGTCATGGTGATTTATGTAATAGGTAGGTGTGCCGTTTTGGCCATGGACATTTTCTCCAGCTCATTTTGCCTGTTTAGTTCTTTGAGATTCTGCATAGAAACACTGAAGAGCTCATTAATAGTAGAAAAAGTGTTAAAGTGTAATTAAAATCAGCACTGACACTTTAAGCAATTTACTGTTTAAAGTGATAACTAAACGTACTGACTTGACTAGAGAGCTGAATTGTAAAGCTAGCGCAGACATCTACATCTCAGTTGTTTCAAATTTTTTATTTATTTATTTTTAGCCCTAAAGAAAGAACTTTGCAGTCAGTTGATCAGAGCCTTTAATCACTGTAGGAAGCCCTGCACGTCTTTGGCCATCACCAATGCTGTTGTAGTACTTGTGAAAAGGAAGTAGGACATTTACAGCCTAGCATCTTTCTATTCTAACTCAAGTGTGTAAGACCTTGGCTTTGAACCCTCCTGTAATGAAACCTGAGTCCTTCTGTCAGATCTGGAGGTTGTTTTTCTTAACACCTCAGGAGCCTTTGCGATCTTGAGCGCTTGTGTGAGCGACGTATCAAATGTACCTCATGTCTTTGTGTAGAGTGTCTCAAGAGCGAAGAGGAATGGAATGATGACAGGTAAATGAGGGGAACGGTTTGTGTACACATCTTACTTGAGCTCGCCCTTCTCCTCCCCACCTCCATTAGCGACCGTTGTTCCCAAAGTGAACTGCCAATTTGTCGCTGCCGTTTGGGATGATGAAAGCTGAGGATTAAAGAAACTGGAGAAGGTTCCTATCCGTTGCTCTTTGTCCTTGAGTGAGGAGCGATTATTTGTGGCATTTCCCATCACTTTCAGACCATATGTGGTTGTTTGACCTGTGTGCTTGTCTTAAGTTTTAGTTATAGAGATATTTTTTGTAATGAAATTAGAAATGAAAGACTCTTTTGACAAAATGTTACAAAAACACTTTTATTTGACATGAATGCTGTTCTTTTGAACATTAACTTTTTTCTTAGTTAACCCAAAAATGAATATTCGGTCAATTTACTCGATCTTTACTTGTTACAAACTTATTTGAGTTTCATTCTTCTGTTGAGCACATAAAAATACATTTTGTAGAATGACTTCCTTTTTCAAAAGACTTTCATAATCTTTTTTGGCTCTCTTTTTTTGGCTCTCTCCACTTCAAAACATTTTTTTATTTTTATATATGTTTGACAAAAGAAAGAAACTACAGTAACGTACGTGTGTGTGTGTGTGTGTGTGTGTGTATATATATGTATGTGTGTATATACATACATACATACATACATACATATATGGATAGATACATACATGGATAGATACATAGATAAGTCTTGTTGCCTTTCCAAGTTTTAAGAGCAGCAAATAATAACTTGACTTCTAGTTGATCATTTGGTATCAGAAGTGGCTTATATGAAAGGCAAAGGCCTCTAGATTGCGCTTATTTTACCAAAATAAAATATGATCTTGACTTTCAATTATTTAATTAGGACAGTAAGGTCTGACTTTGCTTACACAAAAGTCTTGTCACTTAACAGAAATAATGTACAGTATAGAATATAAAGTCATGGTGCAGTGGAAAAATATTTAATATTGTGTATGACTCCCATGACCTTGGAGGACTGCATCCATACATCTCTGCAATGACTCAAATAACTTATTAAAAAAGTCATCTGTAATGGCAAAGAAAGTGTTCTTGCAGGACTCCCAAAGTTCATCAAGATTCTTTAGATTCATCTTCAATGGCTCCTCCATCTTACCCCAGACGTGCTCAATAATGTTTATGCCTGTTGATTGGGCTGGCCAATCCTGGAGCACCTTGACCTTCTTTGCTTTCAGGAACTTTGATGTGGAGGCTGAAGTATGAAAAGAAGCGCTATCCTGCTGAAGAATTTGCCCTCTCTTGTGGTTTGTAATGTAATGGGCAGCACAAGTGTCTTGATAGCTCAGGCTGTTGATGTTGCCATCCATTCTGCACATCTCTTGCACGCCCCCATACTGAATGTAACCCCAAACCATGATTTTTTTCTTCACCAAACTTGACAGAGTTTTGTGAGAATATTGGGTCCATGTGCATTCTAATAGGTTTTCTGTAGTGTTTGTGAGGATTGGGATGCTGTTCAATACAAGATTCATCAAAAAAGAAATCAACCTTCTGCTACTTTTCCAAATGATCAACTAGAAGTCAAGCTGTTGCTTTTACAACTGGGATCAACGACAAGACTTTTGTCAGGTAGTGCATGTGTACATGTAAAATTACAGTTAAAAATCAGATTAAAGAAACATTTGTGAGCGTAAGATATATGTAAGATATCTAATGCAATATACAAAATAAAACATTTGATTGGTGATATTTATATATATGTATTATATTTAGTTATTTAATAAAGGTTGAATATATACACTGTCAATCACAGTCTAAAGCGGTCTCAGAATCACTTACGTGAATAGTTTTTCATTTCTACTTACCCCTTACCGATCTTCATACTTGAACGAGATACTTTTTATACCCTTAGCTTTCACGCTAAAGCAAAAACTCCCGCTAGCTTCGCCTTCAAATTGAAGGTCAGCCTAATAATGCGAGGATGACATTTCAGCCCCTTTTCTACAGTATGCGAATTACTATCCTGCTGAGATCAGCTGTGATGAAGGAAGTGAAATCACTCGTCTTTGTTGCGAGGATGTCGGCATGTGTGTGCTTGTGAGTGAGTGACAACGTGTGGCGCCCACCAGTCTTTGTGGGAACAATGTCTAGTTCTGTCAGTCTGTTGCTTTTACATATTCCTCACGCTGCTTTACATGTCTTAGCCTGGATTAAAAAGGGCCTATTTGCATGAGACCCGCAGCACTGAGCTGGTGCTGCAGAAAACTGGTCAGTGAGAGATGGATGAGCAGGCATACCGAGCCCCTTTGAGCTGAGGAGGAAAGACGGATGGTGGTGCTGCTGGTGTTGATGGGAGGAGAGGAGGATGGAGGCGCCTCTGCAGTGTTGATGTATTCTCCTCCAGGGCTCTGATCGTTTCCTTTCTGCTGCTGACTCGGTGCTGTCTGGGCCCCTGCCGTCCCCTGTGGCCTCTACCTAGGCTATGTGTGTGTATGTGAGTCCTATAGTCTGCTAGGAAGCATCAAAGGCAATCAACGACCCTAGAATTGCGTGTTGAGTCATTTAACAAAACGAAAAAGCAGAAGTAGGTGACGATGTGCTAAATAGCATAAAAATAATGGCTGGGGTGTTCACAGAAGTGCTCTACTCTATTATGTGCTCTGTAGCTGAATTAAAAGCATTAAATCTGTCATGTGCTGTACTTTTTGGCTGTAGTAACATTTAAGCAATAGTGTTTCCATTCTCGGGGTAGCTCCTGGAGTTGTCATCCAGATGTCTGAAACCACTAGTTATGTTATTTTGTGTTATTTTGTTTTTTTATTATTAAATTTTTTATTATTTTATTATTTTATTTTATATTTTTATGTTTGGTTTTTTGTTTTGTTTTAATTTAATTCATTTCAGTGGTGGAAGATATTGGAAAATTCGAGCTTATTTTATTTTACGTTTTTTAAAAATTATTTTTATATATTTAGCGATATAAAAACAATTGCATCATATGAGTTTATATTTCTATTTGTAAAGAATTTATAATGTTAGATCGATTTCGGTGATTCTTCAGTGAGAGTGCACCTCAATAAAATTTAATATACAATATTTTATAACTATAAAATTAGATACTTTCCCAGTGATGAGTGGAAGGGCATCCGCTGCGTAAAACAAATGTTGGATGAGTTGGCGGTTCATTCCGCTGTGGCGACCCCGGATTAATAAAAGGATTAAGCCGAAAAGAAAATGAATGAATGAATGAATAAATGAAAATTAGATACCAATGCTAAACGATATATTGTGCAGCCCTATGTTAGGTTATGTTATATTATATGGTAGGCCTATAATATTGTATTGTATTATTGCAGTAGTATTGTATTAGAACAACTACTATATTGTAATATTTCGTAAATTAAATTTTTTTT
Source organism: Danio aesculapii (assembly GCF_903798145.1). Taxonomy (NCBI): domain Eukaryota; kingdom Metazoa; phylum Chordata; class Actinopteri; order Cypriniformes; family Danionidae; genus Danio; species Danio aesculapii. The sequence goes on along the minus strand of NC_079447.1, from coordinate 19,613,872 downwards.
TTTCCTGAATTGATTTAATAGATGCAAGAATATAGGGCAGTGTGATTTATGGATCATAAAATATCAAAACATAACTATTGGGCTGTTAATTAAAAGTTTCAATTTAATTATTTTTTTTTCTTTTAATTTAATGTTAGTTTTGGAAATTAGTTTTTTTTTTCTGTTTTTGCTTTTCTGTTAATTTGTATTTTAGTTTTACTTTTAGTTAAACTAAACGAAATAAGAGATACTTTTGGTTCAGCTGTCTGTCCGATGGGTCCTATAGACTAGTAGCAAGCATTAAAGGCATTCAATGACCCATGAATTGCATATGGAGTCATTTAACAAAGCGAAAGAGCAGAAGTACGTGGTGATGTACTAAATTGTAGAGTTTCATCATAGTGCTTGCATAAAAAATAACGGCTGGGGTGTTTTTAGAAGGGTTCTCTATTATGCATACTGTAACTGATTTAAAAGTGTTAAATCTGTCAAGCTCTGTACTTTTTGAATGTAGTAACCTCAAGCAATAGTTTTTCCATTCCTTTTATCGGTGAAGCCCCTGCTGTTGTTATCTGAAAAGTCTGAAACCACTAGTGGAAAAAGATATAATATTTTTGTAGTATTGTCGCATATTACTATTAAATATTGTAACTTTTTTATCATAATAAATTAATATTAATTTTCTGCCTGCTTTATTGGATGCAAGATTGTGTTAATTTTATTTCATAAAAATGTTTTAATGGCTATCAAGCTTTAATATTGAAAGTTTACTTGTCATTTAATTTTAATAACTATTTGCTTTATAATTTAATTTTAATTGAAAAGTTCTTGTAGTTTGATTTTTGTGTTTTTCCTTTTCAATTAATTTTAATCCTTTTTTTAAATATATCTTTTTAAATGACTATATATATATATATATATATATATATATATATATATATATATATATATATTATTAAATAGTTTTTAACTTTTATTTTTCAGAATTTTAGTTTTTAAGTTAAATTAACCCAAAATATCATAATTATTACATATATTCTTTTTGTTTAGTTAAATATTTTGTTAATTTCCATGTTCCAAGTATTTTATTATGTGCTAAACTTTCATTGTGATGTCAAATTTTTGGACGTCATTGTAAACGTTTGTGTATGCAGATGGTGCCATAAAGTTATACTACATATCAATCTATCGGAGGACATTACAACTTCTTTATGTCTTCGCAATGTTTAAGAGGGCTGATTGCAAATATTCTGCTTGGCACATACAGTGGGCTATTTGCAAGCTAATGTCTGGCAGCTGGGTTTGTGTGTGTGTGTGGGTAGATAAAGGTGTGTGTTTGTGCCGTGGCCTGCAAAAGCTCCGTGCAGCTTTTCTCGGCTGTATAAAGGTCATCTCTTCGATGCAAAAATGTCAGCTTTCTCTTTTTGGAAGCTTTTAGCAACTAAATTGCATTGTACGGTATAACCTCACAGTGCTGCAAACAATCGCATGTTAATGCTTTTCTCACATCCTGTCACCTTATATGACCCAGCACCGAGTTAAATGAGTCTCTTCTCGTTTTTTAAACAACTCCATATACTGATATGTTCATCAGATGTGAGGAATTTACAAAAAGGCCTCAACATTTCAATTAGTGGATCTTCCTAAGGCAAGTTTCACTGTTACTATTGCTCATTAAAAATGAGGGATTTAAACTTCATCCTGCACCATTAGAGCATCAGATGTGAACGATACCTTTAGACATATTTAGGAACTAGAATTGAAACTAAATTCCAATGGTAAAATGGTAACTTGATAATGGACTTTAATATGAGTTCTGGTTAAAAGTGTAATTAATTATCTTATGCTTTCTATTTTATGTGTTTGTTATACTTGTACATTATGTTATAATTTCCTGCTGTAACCATAATAGACTGTTATTTTAACTTAACATTTACCAACCGAATTTCAGTTGGACTGCATTGTTTTTGTTCTAATTGTGGTAGATTTCTTTTGTTGCATTCTTGATTTTTCTTGAAGTTCAGAAGAACAAATATCAATTTGAATTGAAATTGATAAATGTTTTCATGTCACTTTCATGCTTTAATTTAAACATGTTAATTTCTTAGATCATACTTTTGAACAATAGTGTGTATATATATATATATATATATATATATATATATATATATATATATATATATATATATATATATATATATATATATATATATATATATATATATATATATATATATATATATATATATATATATATATATATATATATATATATATATATATATATATATATATATATATATATATATACACACACACACACACACACACACACACACACACACACACACACACACACACATATATATATATATATATATATATATATATATATATATACACAAACATGATGACTGCTTAGAAACTGAAACCAAAAGCTGAATCCTGGACATTTTATAGGATTTAGAAACCCTGGATGGATGCATTTTTAAGTCCCAAAAAGGTACGTCTCTGCAGAGCATGTGAGATTGTCTGTGGATAGTACACAACGAGGTGTAGGGTGAGAGGAAACTTTCCACTAGTTAATAAATCGCAGATGTTTGGCTATTGGAAAGATTCAAAAAGTGTAAAAGGATGATAATAAAAAAAAATGCCACCAAATATACTTTGTGTGGGAAGCTGTGGTCATATTTGGAGTTTCCTGGCGTCAAAGTTATTTAAACATATTATAATTAGTTATAAATTTCTTTAAAAAATGTTATGATGTTTTTGAATTTCATTTAGTCATTATGGCAAAAAAATCTCAGAAAAAAAGAATATATAATGAAGGCTGATGCAAAAGTGGACAGCTTAACAATCACCTAGACTGAATTTCTCATTTTAATATGTTTTAGATTTCCATTTGAATGTGGGCAAACTTTAGTTAAAATGATTATTTCAAGCACATTTCCATGAAGTAGTAGTGCTTGTGAAGTCTGTGGAGGTGTCCTTTTAGTTCTGTGCACTGCAGTGGAGCACCATTACGAGTTTCAGAGTCCCGAGTCTTCGTTCTTGACTTGTGTAAAGAAGCGCACAGGAACAGAAAGAGTGCAGGGGATTCCACTTAACCTCTGCAGGATTAGTCCTCATGCCTGCTTTAGCAAGGCTAAGAGGGAAATGTCTCAACACACCCAGTCGATATGGGCAACCTGCAGCCTACGGAGATCAACTTAAGCCCAACTTTAGACATCAGGCCAGTCTCAACTTGCCAAAAAGGCTTGATATGTCTCTAACGGAGTGATCTGCCACTAAACCTACCCTTTCCATTCAAGTCAGGATTTAAGAATTAGCTTCAGATTGAGTGTGCGTGTTTATGTTTGTACGTCTGCCGTTCCCTACCATAGCATTTGACCCCTGAAGGCATGCGGGCCAAACCACGGAGACGACTATAGTGGAGTTTTGTTTACTCAAGACTGTCATTGACATTCCCCCGCAGTGTTTGGCTTGGCTTTCGTCAGTTCTCCTTTCAAACAGATGCCGGCAACTGCTAAAACACACACTCGCGCAGGACGCCAACAGGTGAGGCCCCATTAAGCCAGTCAAGACAGTTGGAAGCGACTTTGTCTGCGTGTGTACATACTCTCCAAGCCCCTCACCTCATAATCCTGTCATTCACATTTGGAGTGCGTGTGCATGCTGTACTCTATAACAATGTTTAGTCTTGGCCGTCTGATCTCCCTCCCTGCGCGCCATCCTTCCCTGCTGCTGTGGATGGATGTGGCTTGTTGTTTGTAGCTAATGTTTATTTCAGGTGTTCTGGCGCTGATGTGACAGCAGAATGGGGTTTATGGATTCTCTGCGCCCAAGAATGGGACAACCGGAACAGCTGTGCTTGTGTATTCATTCATATCTATCTCATCATCACCCTCCCAATCACAACCCTCCAAACCATTAATCAGACCCCAGTCAAGCCGGCACGAGCGGTGTCTCTCCTTCTCACTTTTTTCCTCTCTTATAACAATGTGGATGTTTGCCCAGAGACGCCATGTTGTGAAATTTCACGCCTGTAGTGTCACTCTTGAGAAAAGAGGGTGGCAGAGGAGAGTTATACGAGAAAACAAAAGTGACGTGTCATTGTAGGCGAGAATTTAATCAGCTAAAACACCGCAGAAGCTTGAAAGACTTGAAAGTCTTTTCCTTTTTTTTTTTTTTTTCGTATGAGACCAGGTGCATGTACACCTGCTAAAGTTGTGTGTGTGTGTGTGCTTCCACCTCCCTTAATTGGAGTGCGCTATCCCTGCTAATGAATATTTGTTCCCCACCTCAATGTGGGTGGGAGAGGAGAGTCTCATCTGGGAATTAGCACAATCCCAGTGTGGCCCCCAGAGAGTTGGAGCCGCTTTCAGTCCTTCAAGCGCTCACTCGATCCTTCTTGACCACATTATTGAAAAACGGCCTGTTAGCTATTTGCCTTAGCCGTTTTGGTGGAGTTGTGTGTGAAAGAACGAATCTTTGTTCATGCAGAGTTTGAAATACGCTTTCTGCAAACTGTCATATTAAAACAGCAGTACGGTGTGGAAGGAGCGTTTGTCATTCGTGATGAGGCCATGGGAAATTCTGGAAGAAAAATTCCTTACTTTTATTTGTGACAAACCCCATGAAAGCATCATGCAAAGTTCTCTACCTTTCTGTTGACTTCTTTTTAGGCACAGTGAGGGGATTTTGCATCTGGTGGGAGCTTTTTGGAGGTTGTGGTGTTCTGCTCTTGGGTGAACTAGTTGCTACAGGAGGAATCACATCAACACTGCAGTAATAAGGCTTAAAGTGCACATATGTGCGGGGTGGTCCATCTAATCCTTACCTTCTCACTGTATTTTACCTGACCCTGAAATGCCCTGTCAGAACATGTCGGTTATGCTTGTGTGTGATCATGTACTGACTGTAAAGCTTAGGACGTGACAGTGATTAGGAGCCAGTACATCATTCATGATGATTTTGTTTTTGAATGTTTAATCGAATTTGATTTGAATTATTGTAATAAGTTTACCTTTTAGTTTTTTTTTCATATTCCGTAATAGTAAGTGACATGCACTCAAAAAATAGTTGATGATTTTTAGGACAACTTTTAATCAGTTTATGTTAAATCCACTTAAATCAGTTAAAACTAATAAGTTAACTTAATTGCTTCATGTTGTCCCAACACAAATTGATTGTGTGGAAGCCAGCATTTTTTTTTACAGTGTGTATAAAATCTAAATTATTCAGTATCACAATCATTTCAATGTTAAAGGGGTGGTCGACTACGATATCAAATTTTAAACTTTAGTTGGTGTGTAGTGTAGCTGTGTGAACATAAACAACATCTTTGAATGTAATGCGCTTAAAGTTCAATGCAAAGGGAGACATTGGCTTTTATAGAGTTAGCTTAGCAAAGCCTACAGCGAATGAAGTTTGGGGATTACAAAAAAAATACATCAGGGTTAGTGCGATCACAGACGCAGCGAAGGGGTATGGCAAGAAGCGCTGTAATATAGCAGATAAAGCTAAAATGTTGTCCAAATGCTGCTATTTTCATAGAGCTTGTTCTGTTTCTGTATTTGGGCCTATGTTCCAGAGAATTATAAAAAAGTATATAGCTAGCATTTGACAAAGTAGAGTTTCCAGTCTCTCTCTCTCTCTCTCTCTCTCTCTCTCTCTCTCTCTCTCTCTCTCTCTCTCTCTCTCTCTCCCTCTCTCCCTCTCTCCCTCCCAGTGCTGGATTTGGCTAAAAACTCCTCCAACCATAATAGCAAGAATTTTTATTTGTTAAAATTGATCTATTACATGTGCAGTTTCTAGCATTAACAGTAAGTTGTAACAAGGACATAAACAAGGATGTTAACAATGGGAAATGCAGTTTGGCACTGTTAACAATTTAGCTACAAATTCATATTTATCAGTCAAATCGATGTAAACAGCCACAATCTTCACCTACGCTGCAGTGTCTCTCTATGCGGCTGCTTTCACTGCGTTCTACATCTCAAATAACGAACTCACAAAAGATATAAGAATGTTTTAAATTACTTGCACATGCTTATTCCGAATATAGGTAAAAGACACTTGTCAGATTAAATTTTAGAGAGCAGGCATCATCGGTGTCCTCTGTGTCATTTTCTGTTTTGATTCAGGCACAAACTGATACGGCTAACAACTAAACTGACTGACCGTATTTACACAGTGAAAAAGGGCATGCTTCAATGGGCATGACACTTTTCCTGGTGACGTGGAGCCAATCTGCGAATCACAGCACATTATGTTAGCTGACCAATCAGAGCCTCTTGAAGAGGGGCCTTTCGAAGGAACTAGGAAATATGACAGTCGTTTTCGTGTTAGCTGAGTAGCTGGATATAATCAAGTAAGATATATAAAAAAATAACGTGGTTTTCTACAAGTGAAGCATGAGCACACACTCTGGACAACCCCTTTAAAACTACAATAACAGCAAATCTATGCATTACAAATCTTTCTGAAGTATCATGTGACATTGAACATATCAATGTGCGATTAGGTGTGTGTCTGTGTACTGTGAAAGTCTAAACACTGATGAAAAGTTTAAAAACACCCGCTTTACCCACTATATTAAAGACATAAAGTGACTCTTGAGATATGAAGTCACAGTTTAGAAAAATACAACTACATTTTGACATGAATTTGCATTTGGGAGAGATAAATTGTAAATGACAAGAAAAACTGAAGAGAAATCGAATCGGATTTACCTAATTTACCTATTTGACTATCTCTGTTTACGTTATTGTTTTTGCCTGCATATAATATGCTCCCTCTTTTCTTTGCTAATGTGGAGATCACAGTCTGGCTCTATTGTACCTGATCTGTGTTGTTGCCGCTCATCACTCTTCCTGTCTGCAAGTTGAGCCTTTGGCCTCTGTGTTTAGTAAACGGCCATGTCCCTTTATTCACCCAGGGTTTCCCAGGAGAACTTTAGAGTGAACCCAACGTAGAGAAACAGTTTGTGTTTGTGTGTCCTGTATGTGTCGCAGTCATATGACAGATCATGGTTTACAGAGCTATGATGGTGCCAAACACGTTTTCATGTGCTACTCCCTACTGCGTTTAGTGTCTCGCATACACACAAGTTCAGGCCGCTCGCTAATAAGTCTGATTTGGGCAGATATCATTTGAAAGTTTAGTTATTTGCGGATATTGTGCTACAGCGCTAACATATCTAGCATGGTATCAAACGGCAGTGCTGTACTGCGGTGCTTTGGATAACATCGCAACGTCTTTTGACTTTGTGTTTGGGAGTCCATCTGCTTGTTGTGCAAAACTGTAGCCAGACACAGCAGTTTGCCACGGCCTCATGGTGCTTTCTCTTGGTCTCCTGCTATAAAGGCCTCTGAAAACAAAACAAATCAAACAAACTAAAAGGACAAAGATGGTGGTCCAGTGATCCTGCTGGGCTTTTTTTTTTTTTTTTTTTGAGGGATTTTTTCGGAGCAGTTTCTTCTTCTCTTTGCTTCTTTTATGTGCTAGATTATAAATCACCTTTTGAAACTCCAAAGAAGATGCATTTGAGATTCTCAAACGAGTTTCGGTTACTGCCAAAGGAAAGAGCTGCCAGGACGTGAGAGAGATGATTAGAAGTGATCTGCACAACTGTTTGGGCAACATGTCCACAGTTTTATCACACAGTATGTCTCATTATAATTTTTTTTTTGTTGTTGTTCTGGAAAATAAGAAAGAAAATAAATTTGTTTAAATAGGATGAAAGCTAAGTTTTACATTCTAATGTTATGAGAAAGGAAAGTCTATATCACACTTGTAATGTATGACACAGAGGAAGAGTATTGTTTTTCAGAAAATTGTATAAAGAGTTAGTGATGGCAGGTTGTTGAATTATTAGCGTAATGCATACCTAAAGTGGTGATACAGCCACAATATTTTGTGCATATTTAAATTTAATGTTTTCTTTTAATATTTTATTTATAACTGTTTTTTTATCAGCACATGACAGAACAAAAAAAACTTATTTTTTACAAAAAATTCAAGAAAATTAAATAAGAAAATTAATCAAAAGACATAAAATAATAATAATAATAATAATAATAATAATAATAATAATAATAATAAAAAAACCTAACAAAAAACAAACACCAGTCCATCCAAACATGCACCATATCGAGTAAATCATATACTCCAAGTTTTACTTGGTCAAACTCAAAACATTGAAAATACAGTGGAAAAGTAAGAGAGAAATTGTTCATGAATCATAAGTGCCCTACTTTTAGTAGTACCTTACTATTCTTAAAAAGTTAAGCAAGGTAGAGGCCCTAGATGTTTGTGCATTATTTTCTAATAAATCAACAACCACTCACAATTATTGCACTTATACTACAGTTGCTGAATACTTTGTTCAGATGTTGTGTTTAAAGACATTTGTCCTGTGTTGTCGTTTCTTACACATCTCATCTAAAGTCTTTTGTTTTTGATTTAAACTCATTCAGCACAGTGATTTTTAAAGTCCACATGAACCGGAAGCTGCGATCGTTATTATTTTTGTAAAATGACGCAGTTGCTAGAGAAATGGACTTTTAAAGGAGCAAACAGTGGGTGTGGCTTGTTTTTTCTACTGCAGGCTGAATGGACATAGTAAAGTAGGCATTTCATTCAGAAAGATCAGGAAAGGGGTTTTAGAAAAGTTATTACAACCTGACAGACACCTCCTGCTGACTATTTCTGTTTGTTGTCAAAACTGACAGCTGGAGCAGCATTAGCCATGCCCATTACCTCAAAATCACATAATCTGATAAATTAACTGTAAACAAACAGGTGCATTTAATGATTAGAAGGGCAAACAATTTTTTTCTTAATGACATGATGAACTTTTCACCACAAAACTGGCCATGTGAGCAAACAAAATCATATGGATAGTTTTGATTTCTTGGAGACTTTAATGCAACCTGTCTGTAACTACTTTAGTGGTGGATTATTATTATTTTTTAAATAATTGCACACCTTATATTCACTGGCCAATCAGAATCAAGCATTTCACTGTCTCATAGTTTAAGCATAATACATTTTAATACATTATATTATGTTGTTACTTTGGTGTTGAGTAAACATTCTATCTTTTCTAGTTTTTATTAATAGATTGATAATTTTTTCTGTTTTAAAATAGGTCTATATAGTTTTCATTTTATTATAGTTATAGTATTATAGTTTTTTTGTTTTAATTTAATTATTTTTAATTATTACAATTTTGTTTAGTTTTCATTTAAATATATACAAATGACCAATATTTTATTTGCAACTAACTGAAATAAACTTTTCTGTGTGATTCATTCCTACAGAGTAGACTAGAATAGAATACCTATTTGTTGTCAGTAATGATTTCTTTTAACAGACTGGCTATGTGGTTTGTGGATGTGTTTTCTTTCTTTTTCTTTTTTCCTCATAACCTCAAGTGGTGTTTATGTGAACTGCTAGTTTGGCCTTTTATTTGTGTCGCTCTTAAACTGTGGTTGTACACCATGTCCCTCATTAGTTTTTTGGGGTGTTATGCGGCGCTTAACAAGCTATTTGTTTATGTAGCTTCAGCAGGTGTGTCTCTGGGTTCACAAGCCGCCATGGCAAGATTGGTTTGTGTGACTGTAATTACTAATTTAGGGAAAGTGCGGCGAAAACAAACAGCGACGGAGGAAGAAAATGCTGCTTGATTGAGGGGTAGAGAGGGAGGACGACTCTCTCCAGCTGCCTTCAGCTCTAGTTCTGCACAGGTAATTCCTTTCAAAGCCATCGAATCAGCTCAGACTATTGAATTTCAATGCTCCTGGAAACAACGGCTCCTCTCCATGCACTCAGCTGATTGTTGAGCTGGCGAATTTTTCATAATGACATCTGCCCTGAGCGTGACGTCAGGCCTGCTTTTCTCATGCCATATTTTAGATTTAAGAGGATGCTCTCTCAATGCGCAACAGTAATCGTATTTTTAATGTTCATTCACAAGTTCTCAGCTCCAACCAATTCCACATTTTGAGTGACAGACATCATCGCTCAAATCAGCCGGCTTTCCAAAGCTCTCTAGAAATGCGTTTAGATTTTGCATTAGCGAAGCTGTTGACACTTACCCTTTGAGTTTGCCAGTGCTTGTGTGCCGTGTGCGTAGCCTGCATCCATTTGTGGGGTCTTTTTATCGTTTTAAGACCAGCATCTTAACTGCTTGCGCTTACGCATTTCACAGAGTGTCCTGGATTATACGTGGAAGATGACTGATTTTATCACCCCTCCTGCATCCTTTATTAGAATGCAAAGTGTCTGCCAAATTTTACACCTCTCTGAGGCGAGCAGCTCCCTCATGTTTATGCAGCAATGGTCAGGAGCGATAAACCTTTTCAGTGGTCCTGGCTTTCACACTTTAAGGGCCGAATTTGTACTTCATCTTAACACATGACCTACGCCCTGTGGTCAGTCAAATGTCTAAAAACACGTCAATGAAGACTATCTGAAGTCTGTCTGTCCATCTATTAATTGATTGGTCAATCAATTTATTAGGCCTTCTGCTGGGTGTTGTTTTATTTTTTTCTTTGGTTCTGTCTGTCATCATAATCCTGCTTATTTATCATTCTGTCCATTTGCTCTGATCTTCTCATTCTGTCATTCTGCTTATTGTTCTGTCATTGTCATTTTATGTTCTTTTGTAGTCAAAATTTAGTTGCATAATTAAAAAAGAATTCTATTCTTATAACTTATTGCTTTTATATGCACTACCAGTCAAAAGTTTGGGGTCAGTACAATTTTAAAATGTTTTAAAATCAGCTTATCCTGCTTACCAAGGTTGCATTTATTGAATCAAAAACACAGAGTTCATACAAATAAAAAATGTGAAATGTTATTGCACTATAAAATAACTGTTCAAAAGTAGTTTACAATTTAATTGAATGATTTATTCCAGTGATTTTAAAGATCAAATTTCAGTTTCATTACTCCAGTCTTCAGAGTCACATGACCCTTCAGAAGTCACTCTAATATTTAATATTATTATTATTATCATTACTATTATTATTAATAATAGTAATACAATCAATAATGAAATGAGTAATAATTTAATTTAAAACTACATACAAAAAGAAATCAGTTATTTAAAATTTTAATAAATATTTCACAATAATTTTTTTTTAATTTAAAAAATGCTGCCTTGATGAACAGAATAATATTCTTAAAAAAAAAAAAAAAAAATAATAATAATAATAATAATAATAATAAAAAAAAAAAAAAAAAAAAAAAAAATATATATATATATATATATATATATATATATATATATATATATATATATATATATATATATATATATATATATATATATATATATATTGATAGTTCATATGGTCTCCGCTTTAGGAATACAATAAAGAGCTTTCATTATGTTTATACAAAATTTGTAATTTGTTTCCCTCTTTTTAAATTAATTTTACATTGCTTTAATTTCTTTACACTCTGTTACATTAGTATGTGATATGACATTGTTAATGTTATCTGATATCATGGGCAACCAATAAAAAAATATATTTAAAAAATATAATAAGTTAAATGTATATGAAGAGTTCAGATGCAAAAACCTCTAAATGCCGTCTGAAATTTGTATCGAAAATGAAAAAAATTTTTTGGTTTATGCTGTGTTATTTCACTTTATGACCATGAAAAGGACTTATTTTTTGCCGTAAAAGTGAAATTTCTGAACCTACAGGAGCCTGATAAAAATGCTCATTTTAGAAGAAAATTTCAGATGGCATTTAGAGGTTTTTGCATCTAAACTCTTCATATACTGTAATGTATTGTCCACCCTATACACAAAACCCTAAAGGCTCATTCCCACCGAATGTGTCTTTGCTTCTAAAAACTAAATGCAAGAGTTTGGAATGGTTAGAAAAAAAAAAGCACAACATATGAAATGATAATTATTGTCAAAATCGCTAAACGAATACACTTGAAATTATAAATATTGTAAAAATCGCTATACGAATACACTTGAAATGATAATTATTGTCAAAATCACTATACGAATACACTTGAAATGATAATTATTGTCAAAATCACTATACGAATACACTTGAAATGATAATTATTGTCAAAATCGCTAAACGAATACACTTGAAATGATAATTATTGTGAAAATCGCTAAACAAATACACTTGAAATCATAATTATTGTCAAAATCGCTATACGAATAAACTTGTATTCAAGACATTGTAAGTATTTGTTATTCTGTAATATAATGTGTCAGTTCATGAGTAGAATTAAACTTAAATCAATCAGTCTATCATTCTAGAAGTTATGCCTGTACATTTTGTTGTTCATTCCATGTAGATTTGAGACACTTATTTCAGAAATGTTTTATTAGCTGAAATCATTTAAATCTTTTATTGTTTTAAAATGAAAAAATGGCTGCCTAGGTTTAAATAATTTTACAGCTCTCTCTTTGCATTTCTCAGATCGGTTCTGAACAGTGAACAGCCCTGAAAATCATCACTTTTTTTTGATAGTTTTTGTTTGAAAAGCAAATTCCTACAAGGCATTGTTCTATATCTACCGTATTCTCATTAACGATTAGTTTGCCTTGCTTAGGAAACATCTGTGTTCTAGTAAAACTTTATTGCAGAACTTGATGCCACCATGTGCAACTGCAGATACCCTCTACTGTGGTGTGAAACAATGCAAGCTCATTAGCACACACTCACCTACAGTGCTGTTTCCTCTGAGGATCAGACGCGTACCGGAGGATATTACTTACAAGGTGTTGCCAAGTAATCTCACTTTCAAGCCTTCTTACATTTCCATCACACTTAACCTCCCTTGTACACTTTCTGACTTTGTAACACCTCAGCAAAGTCTTTGAAATATCATTATATGCCTGTTCAACAGGTTGGAGGCTTACTATAATATATTATTTATGGACTGTTTATTTGGAAAGGCTCACTTCACCTAAAATGAAAGTTTTGTCATGTAGTTCTAAATCCGTATGGTTTTATCACTTGAGAACTGATCCAATATTTCAAATTTGAATGTAAGAAGTAGAATTAAATTGAATAACTACTCAACTATGTTGGCGTACACTGTAAAAATACCCATAAATAAACAAATTCTGTGTTTTGTGATTCAACCCCCTCCACCCCCTGTTTATTTTTGCGTTTGAATTGCATTATGGAACTTTGATCTTTCTTCGTACAACTTTTTACCGTGAATAGTTTGAAAAAGTGACTTGTACAACCATTAAATATGGTTATAAAAGTGTTGTTCATGATTAGTTCATGTTAGTAAATGCATTAACTAATGAACCTTATTGTATAGGTAACACTTTACAATAAGGTTCATTAGTTAATGCATTTACTAACATGAACTAATCATGAACAACACTTGTACAGCATTTGTTAATCATATTTGAACATTTACTAATGCAATATTAACATCCAAGTCCATGCTTGTTAACATTAGTTAATGCACCATGATTTAACATGAACTAACAATGAACAACTGTATTTTCATTAACTAACGTTAACTAGCATGAACAAACAATGAACAATACCTTTACCACAGAATTTGTTTATGTTAGTAAGTGCATTAATTAACATTAACTAATGAACCTTATTGTAAAGTGTGACCATACATACATCTATATATGTGATGTTAAAATTAGTTTAACACATGCGGTTAATTTGAAATAATATTTAACAAGTTAAAAAAGTAACGCAATTAACATGGTTGCAGTTTTGTGGCCGTAGTGTGTTCAGAGTGCAAAGAAATATGGATAAGACCAGGACTTTTAGATGGAAAGATTTTGTATAAAACGATTAATTGTCAAAATCGCTATACGAATACACTTGAAATCATGATTATTGTCAAAATCGCTATACGAATACACTTGAAAAGATAATTATTGTCAAAATTGTTATCCGAATACACTTGAAATGATAATTATTGTCAAAATCGTTATACGAATACACTTGAAATCATAATTATTGTCAAAATCGTTATACAGATACACTTGAAATCATAATTATTGTGAAAATCGCTATACGAATACACTTGAAATGATAATTATTGTCAAAATCGCTATACGAATACACTTGAAATGTTAATAATTGTCAAAATCGTTATACGAATACACTTGAAATCATAATTATTGTCAAAATCGTTATACAAATACACTTGAAATCATAATTATTGTCAAAATCGCTATACGAATACACTTGAAATGATAATTATTGTCAAAATCGCTATACGAATACACTTGAAATGTTAATAATTGTCAAAATCGTTATACGAATACACTTGAAATCATAATTATTGTCAAAATCGTTATACAAATACACTTGAAATCATAATCATTTTGAAAATCGCTATACGAATACACTTGAAATCATAATTATTCTGAAATTCGCTATACGAATAAACTTGAAATGATAATTATTGTTGAAATCGCTATACGAATACACTTGAAATAATTATTGTCAAAATCGCTATACGAATACACTTGAAAATAATTATTGTCAAAATCGCTATACGAATACACTTGAATTTTACCACAGAATTTGTTTATGTTAGTAAGTGCATTAATTAACATTAACTAATGAACCTTATTGTAAAGTGTGACCATACATACATCTATATATGTGATGTTAAAATTAGTTTAACACATGCGGTTAATTTGAAATAATATTTAACAAGTTAAAAAAGTAACGCAATTAACATGGTTGCAGTTTTGTGGCCGTAGTGTGTTCAGAGTGCAAAGAAATATGGATAAGACCAGGACTTTTAGATGGAAAGATTCTGTATAAAACGATTAACGTGGCGTCACCAGGCTATAAGGTAATCAAAATCACTGTTTATATGGTAGACTCTTAATCAGAGTACTGTCTTGATCATATTAAAATCAGAGTATTGGTGTCCATGTAAACGTACTCATTGAAAGTACTCTGGAATTTTTTTGCTGCCCACTAAGAATCCAACATGGAAATAATTTTTGTTATTTATTTGGCATTGATTGTTTTGAAATTCAAGTGTCACTTACATGCCAGTGTTTTTATTTCTGTAATAAATATGGCTTTCAAACCAACAGTGTGAGGATCTTGTTTTATTGCAGGTATGTTGTTTACGTGATGTAGTCTGTGTCACAAGTTAAATAGAAATTCTAATAAATAATCATAATTTGAGTTAAAAATAGTTTCTTTATCTTGAGTTTACATTCATTTACATTTTGAATTGCTAAAATGACAAGTTTCAGTCGTTTAATTGCAATTAATCGCAATTTAATTGCAAAAGAAATGTGCGATTAATTAGTTATTTTTTTAAATCGTTAGCATATATATATATATATATATATATATATATATATATTACACACACTGAAAAAGTGTTGCATGCAAAACTGTATTTGAATTTAAACAAACAAATAAAATGTAATAATGTTCAACTTAATTTGTTTGTTTAAAGCCCAAATAAATTGTTTACAACCACTTAACTTAAAAAAAAATTTGTAAATCCAAGGAATCATCTTTGAATAATTTTTTTTTCAGTGTGTGTATGTATGTATATATATATATATATATGTATATATATATATATATATATATATATATATATATATATATATATATATATATATATATATGTATATATATATATATGTATATATATATATATATATATATATATATATATATATATATATATGTATATATATATATATATATGTATATATATATATATATATATATATATATATATATATATATATATATATTAGCCCCTTTACAGTAAAAAAAAAAATCTATATTTTTATAGAAATGCTAAAAAAAATGTCAGGAAAAATTCTTAAAGTTGGAACAAAAACCCAAAAGTAACTGTTTTGTGAAAAACACAGACGTGCTATACAATACCAGACCTAGTCATCTTTAAATATAATGTCACTTCACAGATCAGGCTGTCACGACTTGTTGAGATGAGCAGGAAGGCTGACTTTTAGCCGATCTGTGATAGCAACTGTTGAGGATGTAACACCCACTTAATAATTGAAGAGATAATCAAAAGCTCAATGCTGAAATGTAATTGGATCTCTACCGTGAGTGGCAGGCCCATTTATTAGGCCTTCGTGTTTACATACAGAGCTGCATTTACAGTGCCTGGTGTTCAGCTCCCTCAACTATGACGGTGAGTCAAATAGGGAGATGATGAGAGCATCTCTAATTGGCATCCAGGGTGGGATTTGATCTTCTGCACACGCTGCCCCGCAGTCAGCAGATCAGAGGCCGTTGAAGGGAGTTTTATGGCATGCGCGAGGGTTGTTTAAGTAAATGGCTTTCTTTCTGAAGGCACACTTTTATGAACACCCTCAGAAAATGCAGAGGTCACCCTCCGTTTACTGCAGCATCTGACTGTACACTTTAATTCGTTCCTAAGGCTTCATTCACATTTAACGCACACTTCTTTTTCAGTGCCTTGTGTTCTTAGCATTTCGGCTGATCTGTAACTGTAGTCTCCAAGGCATCTTTTTTTCTTAAAAGGCTCTTTGTCTAATTCTCGAAGCTTATCTTGCAATTACTTAATGGCGTGTTCTAGAGCTGTGATCATGCGTTAGTGACCAGTTGTCATAATATGGAAGGAAAAGGAAGGATTTTGTGGGGTTAAAAGCTCATTGTCTCAAATGACAAAGAACAGGATTAGAAAGCAACACTGGTGACTGTTTGAGCTCTTTTACTCAGTGCCAGTAAGTTCAGCTCTCCTGATCCGGGGTCTAATCCCTGTTCTCCAGGGTTAGCGGGCTCGCTGGGAAGTAGCAAGGCTCCAGCCGTTTCTCCACAGAGGAAAAAAAAAAAAAGCTGTGCGCCATCATTAGCTTTTCTCATCCCTCCTCCTTCCACCGTGAAGTTAGTCAAGCCTGGATTGCTCTTTTCCAAGGCAACCACCGTTTCCACATGTATTAGCCTCTGCAGCCGCTGGGCCACATCCTAATACCCCCATCTCAGGAAAAGCTCTAATCCTCATGTGAAAAGAATGAGAGGTTGGATGTGCAGATTGGGATGCACAACCTAGTGTGCCTTGAAGCACATGTGGAGCGGTATAAACTTCCTAAACTGAAAAAGTTATGCTTAAGATATGTTGCTTGCCTGAAATAGACTGTGTAGCAAGGAAGTATGACTACACAAGTCAAACTTAAATCAAACATCAGGTGTACTTGACCAAACTCTAAACACAACCAGACCCAATTTTAATAATAATAATAATAGTAATAATAATAATAGTGGCACATTGGGTAGTGTTGTCGCTTCACAGCAAAAAGGTTGCTGGTTTGAACCTGGGTCAGTTGGCATTTCTGTGTGGAGTTTGCATGTTCTTCCCATGTTCATGTGGGTTTCCTCCGAGTGCTCCGGTTTCCTTTGCAACCTGTGCAAACACATGCATTATAGGTGAATTGTGTAAGCTAAATTGTGTGTGAATGAAAGGGAATGGGTGTTTCCCAGTGATGAGTTGCAGTGGGAAGAGCATCCGCTGTGTAAAAAATATATGCTAGATAAGTTGGTGGTTCATTCCGCTGTGGCGACCCCAGGTTAATAAAGGGACTAAGCTGAAAAGAAAATTAATAAATTAATAATAATAATAATAATAATAATAATAATAATAATAATAATAATAATTTTAAAGCGCCTTTTAAAACTTGATTCTCAAAGCGCTTTGGATTTTAAGTCACTACATAATTAAAACATTCAAAATAAAACATTAAATATCTATAATCATAAAAAATACCCAGAATACACACCTCAAGAATAGACGGGTGTCAAGTAGTGTGTTTTCAAGAATGATTCAAACGATCTAAAAGATTCAAGATCTTTAGCTTCCACCGAGGCTGCTTGGATTTGCAAACTACAAAACTTGCAGTCAAAGATGGTTGCTAAGCAGGCTTTTTAGTCAAAGTACATTCAAATAGAATTAATTTGCTTGTCCAGTCGTTTATAGTGCAACTCGCATCATTGACTTCTGTGGCTGCACTGCTTTTCTGTGTCCAAGAGGTTGTGTTTGCGTTCTCCAGTCTCGAATATAATTGTTGGTTACATGTCTTAAAGCCTCAGGCAAAAAGTCTGAATGGCATTCTGATAGCCACTGGTGCACATTGTCCCTGTGGAGTTAAACTCCATCTTTCAGATGGAGAAGATTAGGTATGTTGTTGCATTTGGGGGCCAGAAGGCTCAGTTCCAGAGATTCCACATCGCTAGCACTGCTTAAGCGCAGAGTTAGTTATGGCTTATTTCCTCTGCTAATTCTGCCTCATTACCTTGTTGGAATAAAAGCTTCTGAAGTCTTAAAATTCAGGCGGTGGAGGAAACGACAAGCAGTCATGAGATCAAACAAAAAGTAAATTCTTAAATGTCCTTTCCTCTCTTAAATGCTTTATGAAACTGATATTGTACACATTTTATTTGATATTTAATAACATTTTTATTTGTGAGTTTTCTTGATTAGGGATGCAATAATCATTTTGGCCAATAATGCTTAACATGTATAATACTAACAACGTTTAATACTTTGCCACATCTTCAAACTACTAGGTTTCACCCATTTGTCAAGCAGTTTTTAATCATTTAAAAGGTAGTCAAATTTAGTACGATCACTTAATCTTTTATATATTTTAATAATTAAAGTCAATTTTATTTTTACATAAATGTTTGATTCTGAGTGGCTAAAAAAAACTTTATTTCATCCAAGTTATAACATACTTTGACAGTTCATTTGCCTTTTAATATGTTTCTATGTATAAAAAATGTTATGTGGAAAACAAAAATGTGTGTGTGTGTGTAAGTGTAAAACTAGCAAAAATATGCTTTTATTAATACACATTTGGCTAGAATGTAACATCACTGAACTATTTAGTAACACTTTAGTTTAGGCCACAATTCACAGCATCAACAAACCATTAACTAACATTACTAGCTTAATAAATTACTAATTAGCTGTTTATTAATGGTTAGTAATATAGAAGTTGGATTTAGGTTTTGGGTAGGATTATATATGCAGATGAAGATCATACTTTATAACTACTAATGAACAGTTACTATCTTAATAATAAGATGATAAGCCATTAGATAATATCATAAATTGTGACCTAAGCTAAAGTGTTACAAACTATTTGGCCAGAGATCACTAATTTTCTAAAGCACAAACATAATTGCCAATAGAAATTAGATTTGAGAGGGATGCATAGATGTTCACTCTGACTCTAAATGATCAAGAAGGACATTTCGCTTGGCTGTTGTCCTAATAGCTCAGTTTAAACCACTTGCTCTTCCCGTGGAAGGCTATTTTGCTTCAGCTAAAGAGCCTACAAGTTGCTCTCATTGTTTTACAATAGACTAGCCTCATTATCCAACACTTATGCTAAGCTAAATGGAACCGTAAATCTTCATACCACTGCCCTGAAGTTATAGACCAAACCTCACACCGTGATTATGCAATATTTTCCCAGTGGCCATTCACAGAGTTAAACACTCGCTCTTTAAAAGCCAAGTCCATATATGCCATGCTTTGATTTATTTTGCCCAGGTTGACGCACAACATACAACAAGCAAAGGATATCATAAAATGTCAGAGGCATTCATAAAAGGTAAATATGAAGTCTGGTATCGACTAAACGTTCATCGCAATGATCGTTACGGTCATGCTTGTGTCGGGTGGAAGCCTAGCGTCACTTTAACTCAATACTTGCTTTTTGATTGTGGCGATCTCAAGCTGAGAGTGCACTTTTTGTTTCTGAAAGGAATGGCACATTGCCTGGAGTGAGTGAAAGGAGGCTGTTTATGTAACATAGCCATTTGGGAGATAAGAAAGCAAAGCATGTAGGTGGTGTTGCAGTGTACCCTTCTGAGTCAGACAAAAATGCTTTTCATATTAACCATTTATAGTTTCTCATGTCATATCAGCTTGCATCACTATATCATGGGAGTGACATAACAAATCTGCGCGGCACTCTATATATATTTTAGCAGCCTTTTCTCACTCTGTAATTCTGTGTCATGAAATGTTGTGTGTTCAGGAATATTTCCAGTGCGTTTCATTGCTGGTTCACAGACGTCCATAAGTGCTCTACATCTTAAATTCGATAAAATGGCTATAAACTAGAATATATGGCGTTTTAATGCTCATTTTAGAGCATTTTGAGTTTTTCTTGTAATGGTTTGTACAGTGAAGGAAGCGCATACAAATGCTGCTTTCATTCTGAGTATTTAAATGACCTGATGAAAGGGAGAGAAATGAAGAGAGGTCATGTGACCTAGAAATAATGCATGCAAATCAGAGATGCAATGCAAATAAGAGAGAGAAAAAACGCATTAAGCTTTGTCTTGGATGTTGGCTCTGTTTTCTCTCATGGATATATTAAACCAGCATTCTTTTTTTCGTTGTGTTTATTAGACGTGTCAGTTTGAATGTAATCTTTTGTTTTTGCTCACATCTTGTGTGCTATTTTGCTTTTTCCCTTGAAAGTACATTAGCACTGTTAAAATGGCTAAAATAGCAGACAGTTTGACAGCTGATATTACATTGTTGTTCTAGACAAATCCCTCTCTTATTAATTAAAGACTAGACTACATTCATTTAATTCAAACTCAAATCTAAATATATAGTTTGTTTTGTAGATAATCTAAAAAATCTAAAATTCTTAAGGGGGCGAATAATAATGATAATAAAATTATTTAAAAAAATTACAACTACTTTTATTATAGCCAAACTAAAATACATTCCCCAGAAGAAAATCTACAATAGAAAATACACCTAAAGTTTCTTTGGTCTATTAAACATCACTTCGGAAATATTTAAAAAAGAATAAAAAAATTCATAGGAGGGTTAATAATTTTGACTTGTACTTTAATATACAGTTGTAGTCAGAATTATTAGTCCTTCTCAATTATTAGCCCCCTGTATATTTTCCCTGATTGTTGTTTAATGGAAAGACTTTTTAAAAACTTATATAAAGATTTATTTTATCAGATTTTTGTTACAATTAACAAAGGTCAAAGAGAAGGCGACGCAGTGGTGCAGTGCTTTCGTCTCACAGCAAGAAGGTCGCTGGTTCAAACCTCGGCTAAGTCAGTTGGCGTTTGTTTGTGGAGTTTGCATCTTCTCCCTGCGTTCGCGTGGGTTTCCTCCGGGTGCTCCGGTTTCCCCCACAGTCCAAAGACATGAGGTACAGGTGAATTGGGAAGGCTACATTGTCCGTAGCGTGAGTGAGTGTGTATGGATGTTTCCCAGGGTTGAAGTCAAAGAGAAAATAACAGTACCAATAGGAAAAAATTACAAATTTATAAAAGTACAAAATTGATCATAAAAATTAAACTGCACTATAACCCTCATATTGCACAGGATATGATGTGCATAAACAATATATGACGTGCATTCATTTTACAAATTAATCATATAAACAGGTCAGCAACGAAAGTTGAGGTTGGCCGCATGGTGTATAAGGTGAAATAAATAATGATAATAAAAGAAAAAAAAGAAAAGAAACAATTAAAAGAGAGAGAAAAAGGAAAATATACTAAACTGAATAGGCTGGGGTTGGCACGTTCTTCAAACTAGTGGTTTGTATGCTAGTGCTATATCAGCACTAGTACTCATCTGGAAGGTACAGACTAAAAGTGCAAAATGGGCAACCATTCATTTGCAGTAACTGCTTCAAGTTTCAGAGATTTGACATGCTCCAAGAATGAGAGCAGGCTTTTAACACATTTCTAAACATAATAGTTTTAAAAACTAATAACCGATTTCCTTTATCTTTGCCATGATGACAGTTCATAATATTTTACTAAATATTTTTCAAGATACTAGTATTCAACTCAAAGTGCAATATAAAGTCTTAACTAGGTTAATAAGGTTAACTAGGCAAGTTTGGGGTATTTAGGCAGATCCTTGTATAACAATGGTTTGTTCTGTAGACAAAAAAATCTAAAAAATATTGCTTAATGGGGCTAATAATATTAACCTTAAAATGTTTAACCTTAAAAAAACAAACAAACAAACAAATATTTGAAAAAGAAATTCACATGAGGGCTAATAATTTTGACCTCAGCTGTGTATATATGTGTGGATATGCTGTTTGTCTTCTTGGGAGCATGTTGATTTAAATGTATTTACTTGAATTTGTCATGAATCAGTTCTCTCAGTTTTTATTTATTATTTTGTGGCCTTATTTTGTTACGTTCCCCAGTGTCACCATCATTTCTGTCCTGTTCCACATGCAGATCTTTTTTTCTGCACAGTATTCAGATCTCAATCTACACAGTCAAGCAACCAGTTCCCTCTGTTTAATGTTTCAAAGCCTTAAGTGCTTTGAAACACTTCTGTTCTTTTATTCATAGTACCACATAGCCGCTGAATGGATATGCAGTTTACTTGGCATTTCTGAATTTTATGTCAGTCATAATGTTATGGTAGTGTGGGGAGGGATGCATACTGATTTAGGTTTAGTTATGAAAGATAATTTATGATCAATTAGAATTTTGCCTCTAATAGTAAGTTTGGGGTCTGTAAAGTTTAAATTTTTTTTTTTTAAAGACATTCTTGCTAAGACTTCCTTAAGATAAAATATTTATAATTATTAGGAAATTCAAAATAGCAGCATTTATTAGAAATACAAGTCTTTCATAACATTATTACATTTATGTTTAATTATTTGGCATCCACTATTCATGTTGAGTTGAGTATTGAAATTGAGTAACTACAACTCTGTTAACAATAGAAGCAATCAGAATCAACAATAGGGCAATACTGTATGAAAATTCAATGAAACATTTGAGTTGTCTAACTTATTTCCCAGAGCAAGGTTTTTTTAAGTATTAATGGATCTACTGCCACTTTATATCAATTAAATTCATCTTTGTTAGCTAAGTGTACACATAAAAAAAAATTAAACCCTTACATTTATGTAGCGCTTTTCTGGACACTCAAAGCGTTTTACACATTGGGGGGAATCTCCTCATCCACCACCAGTGTGCAGCATCCACCTGGATGACGCGACGGCAGCCATATTGCCCCAGGCTGCACACCAGCTGATTGACGGAGAGGAGACAGAGTGATGAAGCCGATTGGGATATGGGAATGGTTAGGAGGCCATGATGGACAGAGTTCAGTGGGCAAATTTGGCCAGGATGCCGAGTTTAACCCCTACTCCTTTTTTTTTGAGGGACATCCTGGGATTTTTAATGACCATATAGAGACAAGACCTTGGTTTAACATCTCATCCAAAAGACGGTGCTCACTGAGCAGTATAGAGTCCCCATCATTATACTGGGGCGTTAGGACCCACACAGACCGCAGGTTAACCACCCTCTGCTGGCCTCAATAACACCACTTCCAGTAACAAGCTTTCCCATGTGGTCTCCCATCCAGGTACTGACCAGTCGCAGCCCTGCTTAGCTTCAGTGGGTGACCATGTGAGTTGCCAAGAGCTAGCTGCCGACAATACATGAGAGAATTAATAGATGATGTTGAAGTGGTGCACAAAAAAAACATCATTGGGGCGGTACCTTTTCAAAAAATACACTTTTGTACTTTCATGTAATATTATGTACACTATAGCAAAGTCCCTGTAAGGCAAGTCTTTCCCTCAGCAGCCATCTTTGAAACGCCTCTCGGGCAGTTTGCTCTGTATTCTGTTTCAAAGGGGAAACATCAAATTCTCCAAAATTGTGTGCCAAGCTTATAATTAAACTTCATATTAGGAATCACCAATAAAATGAAACAACAACTGTCTCTTTAATTTCATTTCTAAATGTTTGAATTACACAAAATCTGCAGAAACTCACATCTGGTCTGAATCCCTCCCCCAGATAATTGTCAGTATATAGTGATCGCTGATGGCTCCTATACTAAAAGCTGGGGCTTCATTTACCATATTGATCGTTACACATTTCCCCATTCAAAACAATATGAGTGACATGTCTTGTGTATGGTTTTTGATTATAGGCACTAATACGTACCAGATTGTACCTTTATGAAAAGGTAGTGCCCCAGTGAAATCCTTTATATCTTTATGCCTTAGAGCAGGGCTATTCAATTGGCGATCCGCGGGCCACACCCGGCCCACGAGGCAATTTGTTCCGGCCCTCGATTTAGTATGACCAAGACAGAAATTAATTTTAGTTCAGTCGAAAAACGGCCGCTATAGTTATGAAGTGACGTGCGTCTTTTCAATACAGCACGAGCTGGAGTGGAAGGCTGCGCAGAGCACGAGTCACCTGACAGCTGACATTAAGCGAGTGGCGCGAGCAGCTGAAAACATTTGGATATGTTTGTAGAAAAGGCCTTTTGTTCAATGCACTGATATTATTATCAGGGATGCAACGATTAGCCGATTTCACTATTAACTGTGCTTTTAATCGTCATGGTTAATTAACTATACCAGCGGGCCGTTCCAATATCACGTCTTTTCTGAGTGCAAGTTTTTTTTATTTCTAATGTAAGAATATATGCCAATATACGCGTGCGCAAGTAGAGCAACGCCCTTGCAACATTCTGGATGCACGCAGTAGGAAAACCTCTCACGCTGTAGCGGTGGGAGTTGTGCGTGACTTTCAGTGCAATGTAAACAAAAGATATGTTAGACAAATTATTATTAAAATGATTAGTAGCCTATGTATGAACGCAGATGATAACAACAGTTAATTAAAATAGGCTACTTGCCTAACATAAAGCTTAAATTTACATTAGATGTGATAACTGTGAAACCATGATTATTCTTCAGACTATAATCGTACAACCAAAATCTATAATTGTTGCATCCATAATTGCTATGCAGTTCGAAACATATGAATGTGTCTGAATGTAGAAGAAGCCTACTTAAGCAATGCACTGCTTTGGTTGAACTTTGAAATACAACATTTGAATGTTTGAAAAAAAAAGCCACATTGTCCAATGCACTGATATTATGTAGATTCAAAATACAATATATTAACATTTTAAAGTAGAAAAAGCCAATGTGGGTGTCTTAAGGAGCAAAAATACAACATATAGGCTCTTACTGTATATGCAGTTGTGTCCTCACTCATATTGCCAATCATATCTTTCCAGCCGTTCGTTTGGGATGCTTTACATGAACTGGCCCCATGACAAACTAATTTAATAGCCCTGCCTTAGACACTGAATCCCACACTCTGTTTAAATCAAAATGGTGTTTATTAACTCTGTAGCTGATCTCGTCCAGTGAATATCAAATCTAGCAGTTAACTTAATAAGTAAGCATTAAATGACTGAGTAATGAGAAACAGAGCTTGAGCTAATTTATTAGTAAGGTGTTTTAACTCCATAATTGGTGCAAATGTTAGCCATCCGCATTCACGAATCACAGAGCAATTTAAGTCTTCATCAAAGAATATTAAACGGGGATATCAGCAGTGCTTTCATACCGTTAAATACAGGCTACGGTTTTAGCTGACGTAGCAACATTTCTGTATTAGGTAAGATGGACTGCCAGCTTACTGCAACGCTGATAGAGTCCTTCAGGAAATCAGGCTTTATTATGTTTAAATTAGATGAGAGATTTATTATTTTTTGGAGTTAACATTTGATGGCGTTATAGCATGTCTCTTATTATACCTTAATACTGTAGATGTCTCACAATAAGAGGAAATTGAGAAAAGGAAAGAAACAGCACAAGGGGAAGAGAAATTATATTCCATCAGAGTACAAAAAAGATTTCCAGCACAGCAGACCGTAATCAGACTAAAGACAGCATGGCATTGTAATTTGTAGCAGACAGGAAGGAGTAACCTGATTGCGGATAATAGAGACAGAAAGAGAGGGATCGGGGTCGTCGCTGACTCAAGCGCGAGTGGGTTTTTAGCACGTCTGTCCATCGTTTCTCTGCTGCACAGACACTATTTTACAATCGCTCCAGATGGTCGGGTCTATGTGTGTGTTAGCCACGACTGCGCTCCCTATAAAACTCCCCGAAAAAGCAGATGCTCTGCTTAAATGAGACTTCTGACATTAAAAACAGTTTGCCCTTTCCTAAGAGGCCTTTCTCCTCCAGCTGTTTAGGGGCTATTTCTCTCTTTAATTGGGATGGGAGAGATCATAGATTACATTAGCGCAGTAGCATCAGTCGACTCCCTTGGCATGTCGTCCGAGCAGCGAGCGTGTAAACGGGCTCCTGCTGTATCAGTCCCTATTAAAACGTTATATTCTTCTAACTGCTACTGTATTTGCGTTAGGTTGATTTTTAGTTGAAACAAATGCACTTTTCTTGCCATCTTAAGTTAAAGGGAAAATTTTGTGATCATTTTCTCACCCTTGACTTGTTTTTTTTTTTTCTGTTTTCCTACACTGTAAAAAATGCTGGCTTCCACACAATCAGTTCAACACAGGCTCATTCTGAAAACGTACCGCTATATACTTTTCCGGAGAGCGCCACATACGTCCCATGAGCTACGTTTCTTTTGCAGTTTTAGAGGCCGCTGTGGATGCTTTTTGAGATCTCAAATTTCTCTCGCGAGTGCCATTCGCACCTGTTGTTCTCACGTAAATCGACCAGAGACTGCTCTCGACTGACTAAATGATCGACTGACCCACCCTCTTTCTTTCCTTAACCCAACCAATAGTGTTTTCAAAAGCACCAATTGACCCGCCAACCCACTTCCCTAAACCCAACTGACAGTTTAAAATTCAATGCAGAAAAAAAAGCCCTCGTCTGATTTTTACCCCATTTTCAGATTTTACCACATTTTACCCTGCTATTTACTTTTTTATTTAATTTTTTTGGCTTCTGTTTTTGGGAAAAGTCATATGTGAGTAAATGACAGAATTTTCATTTTTGAATCCCTTTAATCCAACTTTGTATACACTAACTCAATGCTTTTTGTTGAAACCTGATTAACTGATTAAAATTAAATAACATGAAAACATTTATTGTCATGCCTCTTTGCACAGTGTACTTCGTTTTTGTATTGAGTTTTACATTGAACTTTTTCACTGTCATATTTATTTTTTACATTTTAGATTACTCATTTATTCATTTTCCTTCGGCTTAGTCTCTGATGTATTAGAGGTCACCACAGCGGAATGAACTGCCAACTACTCCAGCATATGTTTTACACAGCGATTGCCCTTCCAGCTGCAACCCAGTACTGGGAAACACCCATCACACACACACACACACACACACACACACACACACACACACACACACACACACGCGCACACACACACACACACACACACACACAAACTCATACGCTACAGCCAATTTAGTTTTTTCAATTCACCTATAGTGCATGTCTTTTTGTTGTGGGGGAAACCAAATCACCCGGAGGAAACCAATGCCAATACGGGGAGAACTACACACAGAATTGTCAACAGACCCAGCCGGGAATCAAACCAGTGACCTTCTTGCTGTGAGGCAACCACTGAGCCACTGTGCTGGCAATTTTAGTTTATATTTTTTAAATGATTAGTTTAAGGCTTTATAAATTGAACTGTTTTATTTTGTGTTTTATGTTTTGTTTTATTTCACTTGATTTGAGCAGTAAACCAGCACCTGCTGCATCTTGTCCGAATTAAATTGTCTTAACGGAATTGTATTTGGCTAAGTTTGGTTGACTGTATGAAACACTGTTTTCATTTTGTGAGGTGTGCCGTACCCTTGCGACTAGAATCCAGTGCATGAAATATTGTTTAAGTTCTCTGGAAAGTGTTGTTTTTTTTTTCTGTCCAAACTTTTCTTTTGTCCAACCCATTTTTCATCCGAAGTGGATGCACAACTGCAAAACGAGATGCAGCAAACGCAAAGTTTGAAAGATATCCCAACTCCCCCTCCTCGATTTTTCCTGCAAATCTCCATGCTGGCTGTCTAGACTGTTTGATGGTAACATATCCTCGCCGTCTGGCCAGCAGTGACATATCATATATTTGCGGGAGACAATCCCCTTATTTATATATGAGTTAAATATGCCTCGGGGACCCGATCGGAGATTGCATATCTGCAACCTGAGTGCCTGCCAAGATTGACAGAGGCCTGTTACTCGATTCAAACTTGATTAAGTCCAATTGAAGAATGAATGGTTTCCACTCAGGGATGGCGATGGAGGGGAGAGAGCGACGATGGCGACATTACATTTTCCTTGAAGCAGAGGAAAAACCTGGGCTGCTGGGAGAAGCACTCGAGGGAGCATTTGTCCAGTAGAGGACTAGACTGCGGCTTTTATTCCTGCTGGATAAAATAGTGAGGTGACATTTGATCCAGTCACTCAGGGCTTGGCTTAAACTGCCCTCCTTTTCTGCATCTGCCCCCCCCCCCCCCCCCCCCCCCCCCCGTTACTAAAGGGGGCGCAGGTGACCGCAATGAGGGGGGTCCTTGAGTTTTGGAGGGCGATTCATTTCAGTTAAGCGCGAAGGGCTTGGGGAGGTTAATCCAAGACTAGCAGAGGCCAGATCGTGTTTCCAGGCCACTGCATGTGGAGGGGGGAATGCTCTATCATTTGTGTGATATTGCTATATATTTTTTTCTTTTTCTGTGTGTTTAACCAAAACCTCAAAACATCCTGATGTTTTGCAGTCTGTGCAGTTTGCTCTAACCACTTATCTAATCGAGGGCACGTTTTAATAGTTGGGCTTTACAGAAACATCAAGCTAAAAAGGAAGGCCGTGCTTGCTAACCACAAAGTTCATCCACAAACCACTTTCCTCTGCTTTTTATTTTTTTAATTAATGAAGGAAGTGTATTATGATCCACATCCTACTGTGGTTATTGGCTCTTTTTCTTAGACTGTCAGAATGTGTGCAGTTAGTTTTATTAAATATGTTTCACATTCAAATTTGATTAATTTAGCTGACACTTTTACTCAAAACAACTTTCAAATGAGGAATATCATAAGTAATTCATTATAAACAAGGAAAATATACAAGTATATTATAAATCGGAACAATTGGCATTGTTTGGAATATATTTGTTTTATTTTTAGCAGGATGCAATAAAGTGATTTGTATTGGATTTTATTGGGTCTGCAAGATCTTTCCACCAATAAGGAGCTGTGAATGAGAATGTTCTAGAAATTTGTTTGTGCCTTCTCTTTATGGCATTTCATTACTTGATGATAATTATATAATAATAATTATATAATTATTATTGGAATAATAATAAAAAATAATATATTTTTAAATTAATTTTCATTTAATTTACATTATTTACGTTGTAAATGCATGATTCCATACATTTATGTTGTACATAAAACACTTTGTCCTAACAAATCTCAAGAATAATGTTGTTTCAGCTTTTTTTATAAAAGTAGTTTAAACAAGAATTATTTAAAAAAAAATTTTTTTTTCATTTATTTTTTCATGTAATTGTTTTCTTTCTTAATTTTAATTAGTTTTTATATTTTACATTTTATTTCATTTGTATTTATTTAATGTTATGTTCACAATTTTGCCTTTTATTTCATTTTTTTGTGTTTAATTGTTGTGTTTAATTATTAATATTTTAATATTTTTAGTTTTTACTTTGATAATATTTTTTATACTTTTTATATTTGATCGTCATTATATATTTATTTTTGTGTTCTTTTATTTTAATTACATTCATTTATTAACAGTCAATCATCAGTCTTCCTATATAACATGCCAGCCATTCTAAAGGACATATCTGATAGGGCGATCGCACTGAACAACAAAACCTTTGGGGTTTTCCCTGTCATCCTGACAAGAACCTTAGCAGAGGCTGGACTGATTTCCTCCTTCAGGTCTGGCATGGACTGATAGGACTTCACATGAAAGTGTGTCAGGAGATTTGAGGAAGAGAGGCGCTTTGAGAGTTCAATACACCTGTCTTATAGATCCACCTCAAGTACAAACAGGGTGTGCCGTCTTTTACACAGCTTCAGATATCTGTAAACAGTTTCATGTTGATTTCTTTGCTGTGTGTGTGTTGTGCACACATTACAGCAAGACAAAAATTGAGATGAAAGCTGTAGAAATGAGCTACAGGCTGCATTTCGGAGTGTCTTAGAATCTGTTTGTGTGTGGGAGTGAGCGAGCCTACACTCAGACTTGAAGAGAAATATGTTTTGTGCCATTTCTGTATTAAATAATGTTTTACAAGATATCTCAAACCATCTTTTCTAAGTAAGCAGTGTTCACTAGTTTATGAAAAAGTCTTTGAGTATTTTATTGTTGTCAAAATATCAATATTCAGGTTGCTTGAAGCTGTTTGTTGTGGTGTTTTGGCCTAGCACAGTTTAATCTCTCCTGGCTGTGAGTTTCTGTTGCTCATTTAGAGTTGATGCCATAAACTTTCCACGTTTTAGGTTTCACTTTAAAGATCAAGTGCAAAATGTGGTAGAAAACTCAATACTCGAGTGTTGTTTGTGTTACGTTCTCTGTGTGCAAAAGCTGAGTTTTGTTTTAAAGCACTTCAACTGATTGGCTGAATAAATATCAAATGTCAAAAATACCAATATTTAAAGCACAATACCCATCTTTAAAGCAAGGAAGGCATTTTGTAAATTGAAATCAGCCAAATTAACTCTGTCTAACATCTTTTAGACCTACCTGAAGTAAGTTAAACACTCTTTTCATCTGTATATTTGTTCTGTTGTATTGTTTTGTTTCATTGGTTGTAACTTGCTTATGTATTATGGACTGTTTACATGCTTACTAATGATTTAACTTTATAGATGATAATTTTTTCGTTAATGCAAAAATTTGAATTAATAATTGTCATATTTATTAGAATGTTACAGAGTTATAAAAACAAAAACACCAAATATTTTTATTTTGCTCCTTTTGTTTATTAATTTCTGCTGGGCCAGTGATTTTGGCAGGGTGAGTGAAAACTGGCAGGGCGAGTCAAGAATACTGGTCATGAACAGGCCAGTAGTAAAAAAAAAACTAAAAACTTTTAAGCCTTGTTGAGGTTTTAACACACACAAATAAATGAAAATGTTTAATCACTCATTCTCATGTCGTGCCAATCCCATGAGATCTTTTTTCATCATTGGCACACAAGTTAAGATATTTTACATGAAATCCTAGAGCTCTCTGAACCTCTGTATAACGGTTGTGAGAAAAGAGAAAAGTCCAGAAAAGTCAAAAACAAAACATCCCATGGGATGGGGGGGACTGATCCCTTAATTAAAGCTGTGGCAATGTTTCCTCATGTCATTTAAAAAAAATGGTAATCGAGTATCATATCCATTAATTCCAGTATCTCAACAACACTAGAGTATTTATCGTTTGTAGATGCAGTGATGTGACAGAATTATAGAAGTTATAACAATAAGGCTTTTTTTTTAAAAACCAAAGTCATGCTTTGTAAATGATGAGAACGATGAGCACTCTGGTGCATCTTCAGTAATTAGGACATCCATTAATGATCACAAAGTCCCACTGCTTTGAAGTTTTTGTCTAATCCTACCAGTGTCACATTCTTTCAGTCTGCTCAGGGAGAAATATCATAGAGCTTAATCTGATGCCAAATCCCAAATTAGCAGCGGTGCATCTATTATATCAAGCTGTAAGTTCTCGCAGGGCCATTTAAATTGAATATTGAGATTGGTTGGATGAGGTCAGCATATCTAGTCTGAGGTTTAAGCAGCTTGCAGTAGTAGCTTACAATCATCTCAGACGGCTACAGTAGTTTTGAAGATAAACCAGCAAGCATGAACAGAACAGTAATAAAAGGGATAGTTCACCCAAGAATGAAAAATCTGTCATCATTTACAGTACTCACCAGTACTCTCCACTTGTTTAAAACCATTTTTTGTAATGTTTTTCTGCTGTCGAAAATGAACGATGATATTTTGAAGAATGTTGGAAAGCAGCAGCCATAACTTCCATATAGGCATAGGCTGGTATAAGTTCCTAACGGTATGATAACCTTGATAAAAATATCAAGGTTTCATGGTATCACAGTATTGTCATTACCTTTCTAAATTAATTAATTATTCTTTTTAAATGTCAGGGTAAATAAAAAACACCCCCCTTTTTTTTGATCACAATATATTTTATTTTAGAAAGCATTTATAATATTTTTGAATAGTAAACATGTCACTAGGGCTGGGCGATTTGGCCTAAAATCCAAATCTCGATTAATTTGACATTTTTAATTTGATAACGATTATTTTATTTATTTATTTTTTTGCCTTCATGGTGCTTACATATTACAAGTCAGAGATTTTAGAAGGGTGCTTTACTTTTAAAATAATTGAAGAAAACACACTCTATGATTATTTATTGAACAACTGAAATGAAAACACACGTTGCCTTAAACCAACTGTCACTTTTTTCTTATAAAAAAGTGAAAATAGCTTGCACTTTTGGAAGCAAAATAAATAATTTTCAGTGTTTTTCATATTAAAAGTAGAAAATAAGCAGTATCTCTTCTAAATAAATAAAGTCTTGCATGTCCTGTAAATAATATTTTAAATTAGGGATGCCCAAACTCTGTTTTGGAGGGCCAGTGTCCTGCAGATTTTCTAGAAAGCAAAGTAAGAGCTTGATTAGCTAGCCCAGATGTGTCTGATCTGGGGTTGGAACTAAACTTTGCAGGACACTGGCCCTCCAGGACTGAGTTTGGGCACCCCTGCTTTAAACCATGCATTTCTTACATCTTATGAACACAAATGTTTTAATGTAAATAATAATTTTAATGTAATGGAAAATATGCAGTCTCAAAGCATCTCTTTAACAGCTTCCAATCATTGCAAATGTAGTGCAAAGTAAGGATCAAGAATAGGTCCATTGTCCTACTTGACCAGAGATCAGATGTGGCTCCAAAATGGTCACAGAAGTATAAATAAAGGCTTAACATAGCATGGTCACATGACCACATGCAATGGGGAAAGTAATAAAAAAAAAGGACCCGGAAAAATTGTGATCGATTATAGGTTCTGAATGTCAATTTTGATTACTTTTTGATTAATAGCCGAGCCCTACATGTCACGCTAAATAATTAAATTAGATCATTTGACTTCTCCTGTCTTACAACACATAAAAACACATAAAAAACATATATATATATATATATATATATATACATATATATATATATATATATATATATATATATATATATATATATATATATATATATATATATATATATATATATATATATATATATATATATATATATATACATATATACACATATATATATATATATATATATATATATATATATATATATATATATATATATATATATACATATATATATATATATATATACATATATACATATATACATATATAAATACATATACCTTAGAAACTGTACAACAGAAAATTTTAGCGGTTTTAAAACCGTGACTTGCAAACATCGGTAAACCTTGAAACCAATTATTGTCCCATGCCAGCTTCCATAGCATTTTATTTTGTTCCATCTATGGATGCCAACAGTTTCCAACATTCCTTTATTTGTGATGAAAGAATAAATGTTTAAAACCACTTGATTGTTTTTGGGTGAAGTATCCCTTTCATTTAAATGTTTATTTTATTTTATTGGACTAGACTGATTTGTTATTGTGAGAAGTATTTTGTTCACATTAGTTCAGTTAAATAAAATCATATTGATATTTGAATTTTTTATGTTATTAAAATGTTTTATTGTTAATGTTTTATTTATTAATTATTAGTTAGAGTTAATAGTTTGTTAGACAGCAAGACAATGCAATGACTAGCAAAAAGGAGTGTGGAAAGTTAAGATGTCATGGTCCTCCCCCTAGGAAGCCATTTATCAAGATCCAGTCCAACTTTTTCATCTCTCATTTTTCTAAAAGAAATGATGATTGAATAAACTATTGAGATGGAGGCTTTCCATGAGGATTTTATCTCGCTTCGAGACTCAACAGAAGTCAAAGGCATAGAAAGGGAGAAATTGTAGACTTGACCCACGTGTTTCCTGTAGCTCAGGTTTGGTCTACCTGCATTCATGCATACACTGATCCAGCTCCTATCCAGAAGCCCTAATTGCATTAAGCTTTAATCACATGTGCATTCGACCCATCTGTTGCTTCACTTTAATTTGCCCTCAGCCTTCTTGACTAAATGCATGCAACTTCGCCAAAAGTGTGGACACAAAACAAAGGTGGAGGGGTCACCTTAGTGAGCAGATGACAGGTGCACCGTAGGGTCCTGACATGTCTGAACTTGGCGCTTGGCAAGAAATGACACTAATATTTACGGCCCCCACTCCAAAAGCCCCTAATTAATCAGTAGGGATCATGGGGCTTTTTTGGCAAATGGAATCTTTCAAAATGCGCTTTATTCACCCGCATCTGGTTAAGGAAGAGAAGATCAAACAAGACAGCAAACAAGCAGGCTGGGCTTCAGGAACAAGAGGCCTGTCTCAGCAAGTCGAAACTGATTGGCCACTGACAGAAGAGCCAAGTCCAGTTAAGCACACGCTGAAATGAAGGCTGTGACATTCAATGCATTTCAAATGGAGTGTCCTTGAAGACGCAAGGTCACAGAGGTGTGCTGGTTAAAGACAGAGGCGATTCCAAACATAGTGTTCTCGAGCCATACTGTGTTTGTTTGGTAGAAAAAGTAGGGCAATGGAACATCTTTTTCTTTCTGTCATCGACTGTTATTACAGCGAATTTATTTGTAGAGCATTTCACAGTCCCTGGTAGAGACTGAAGGTGTTTTTCATCAGAAGGAAGAAGCTAGTTTTGACTTGTCCTTAATCTCACTATTCGCGTCCATCTAATGGAAGCTGTCGGAAAGTGTTTCTCCTATTTGCACCAGGCTCAGCTGGTGAAGGCTTGAAAGAGGTGTTTTCTTTCTTCCATCCGATCTTCATTTTCTGTCAGCCAGACATTTCTATTAGCATTTAAACTAAGGTGTGATCTAGACATTGAGGTTTATTTGCAGAACTAAAGCACTGTGTCATATTTCTATAATTTGGCACTGTTATAGTTTTAGGTAATAGAATTTTCATTTTGTCATTTCTGTTTCAAGTTTAATGCTTTTTAAAGTTGAATGAATTTTGTTCTTTATAATTTTTTTTTATTTTAGGCTGTTTTAAATATGGACATTAGTTTTGGATTTATTTTAATAATATATGGATTTAGGAAATATAGTTATGTGTTTAAAAAAAAACCTTTTTTGTTTTATTCTGTAAACTGCTGATAACATATCTTGCAGAATTAAAAAGCAATTTTTGTTCATAATAATAATAATAATAATAATAATAATAATAATAATAATAATAATAATAAAATTTAAATGTTGTAAATCATGGATCTCTGACAAGGCATAATAATAATAAGAATAATGGTAATGGAAATGAAAATAATAACAACATTAATATTAATAAGTTAAATAATGTTTTAAATAGTGTGTCTCTGACTAGTCATAATAATAATAATAATAATAATAATAATAATAATAATAATAATAATAATAATAATAATAATAATAATGGTAACTTAAATGATAATAATAATAATAATAATAACAACAACAACAACAACAACAACAACAACAACAATAATAATAAAAACAACAACAACAATAATAATAATAATAATAATAAAAACAATAATAATAAATTCATATAATAATAATTTAAATATTTCAAATAGTGGGTCTCTGACTAGACATAATAATAATAATAATAATAATAATGGCATTTATTATTATTATTATTGTTATTATTATGCCTATTGTTGTGATTAACTGGATTAACGAAAGCAACAGGCCGTTCCCATATCACATCTTTTCTGCGCGCAAGTTTGTTATTTCCAATGTAAGAATATATGCCAATATGCGCATACAAATGGAGCAAGGCGCTCACGGTTTCCGGGCGCATGCTGTAGAAAACATCTCACGCTGTAGCGGTGAGAGTTGTGCAATGTAAATAAAAGATATAGACAAATTATTATTAAAAAGATTATGTATGAATGAACGCAGATGATAACAATAGTTAATCTAAGCTTACATTTACATTAGACGTGATAACCATGAAACCATGATTATTATTCTTTATACTATATAATTATACAACCAAAATCTATAATTGTTGCATCCCTAATTGTACTACAGTTCCAAACATAACATATGAATGTGTCTGAATGTAGAAGAAGCCCACTCAAGCAATGCACTGCTTTTGTTGTGCTTTGAAATACATTTGAATATGTTTGTAAAAAAAAGCCTATTATTCAATGCAGGGATGTTATGTAGTTTCAAAATACAATTTATTAACATTTTAATGTAGAGAGAGCCAACGTGGGTGTCTTAAGGAGTGTTTTATGCTGTTGTGTCTTATGAGCGGGTGTCTTATGCTGTTGTGTCATCACACATATTGCAAGTCATATCTCTCCGGCCCTTCGTTTGGAATGCTTTACATGAACTGGGCCCCATGACAAACTAATTGAATAGCCCTGGCCTAGTCATTCACTCATTTTTTATTTAATTAGATTTTATTTAATAATTTTTTCATCATTATTTCATCATAAAATTATACCTTTGTAATTTGCTTATCAATGTCAACCGTCTTCTGTTGAGATCTAAAATATATTAGACAACATATCAGTGCTTAATTCCATAGGCTTCTTATAATTGCCTTTAATGCTAGTGTTTTAATTATGGCTGAATAGTTGCATTATTTAGGTCTGGTGACACATTTGGCTTCCATGTTTAGCAGCCAGAGTAAACAACATCAGGATTAGAGCTTGTGCTTGTCCCGGAGAGCAGGAGTGAGGCAAATCTTGTCTCTTACTTAACCCCCACGCGTATTCATGCTCGTTATCACTTATTCTCCAATAACAATTTACTGTTTCCTGTCAGTGGCTTCTGAAAATGAATTCTGCCAGATGCTGTGGCAGCGTGATGCAAAGACGTTAGTCGTTATTTGGCCTGCATTGGAGATGTGGAGTTCTGAGAGGAATAAAAGGCTCATGAGACGTAAGCCAATTATCCACACTGTGGGAATTCCACTGCCGAATGCAAACTATCGTTTATGTAACACACTCAATATAGACACACACACACTTTCATGTAAGCTCGAACCCTCTCTAACTTAATATTTGCATTGTTTTAGAGGAGAAAACTGTCCTAAATGATTTCATCAGGCTCTCTAGATTTTGGGGGACTTGCAAAGTGAAACCAAACCCTCTGTTTAGCTGTTTAGCTGTAGGTGTAGGCATTAAATGTGAATTGTGAGATGATTAACATTCAGAAAAATCTATTTTTTCCAATACCTATACAGAAATGACTCCAATAAAATGATCTAAGGTCAATAAACAGTTTTTCTCATAAACACTTTTCTCATCACCTCATTTCTGAGAGTCTTAAATGATTTGTTCTCTCTATCACTTTCATTGCCAACATGAATTGAGCAATATGTTTGGCAGTGGTGAGTTCTTGGTTGTATATTATGAGATGTTATATCTAGGGCTGCATGCACAATATATCATTTCTGCATTGATATCGCAATGTGCGCATC
Organism: Danio aesculapii; assembly: GCF_903798145.1. NCBI lineage: Eukaryota > Metazoa > Chordata > Actinopteri > Cypriniformes > Danionidae > Danio > Danio aesculapii. The sequence goes on along the minus strand of NC_079447.1, from coordinate 19,576,434 downwards.
TGCAAATAGTCAAATTGCAGGGTTTGCAATGTCAAGTTAGTATATTAATTGACCAGGAGCCATGTTTCATTGTTTTCTATAAAGTTACCAAAACATTTATCATTTGTGTGTTTTTATCATTTAAGTCAGTTTAAAGCATTCAGGTGTAAGTAAGTAAATGTCTAACTTGAAAGATTCATTAGGGTAGCTATATAACTGCAGGTTAACAATGTTTATATATTAAACTTTAACTGTTAAAAGCTATTAGCTACACTGAAAAAAATTATTCAATGATTCCTTGGATTTACTCAATTTTTTAACGTTAAGTGGTTGTAAACAATTTATTTGGGCTGAATTTAAACAAACAAATTAAGTTGAACATTGCTCAATTTAATTTGTTTGTTTAAATTCAACACATAAATTGTTTGCAACAGTTTTGCATGCAACACTTTTTTCAGTGTACTTGGTAATTAAAGTTATTATTAGTAATAAAGTTATGTTAACTAATAACTAACTTCCGAATTCCGAGATTAATGCAACTTTTATAAAGCTGCTTCGAAACAATACTTACTGTAAAAACGCTATACGGATAATCTTGAATTTAATTTATATTGTATTTCTATAAATATATACAATGAAGACTATACAGTATTATTTTACATTGGATTATTACATTTATAGAACTTCCACAAATTCATAAAGCACCGTATATTTTATTTCTGCAGTATTGTTGCTATACTGTGTTTCAAAATGTTTGTGATTAGTTTATAATATATATGTATGTAGATACACTCCCTTGCAAAATCATTCCAATGTATCTAAAATATGATTTTTTTTTACAAATAGACCTATCTGGTGAAATTATACTCCATGTGGCAATGTATATAGTAGAAGAAGCTTGGCAAAAATGACACCAAAATTAACTAAAATAAGAAAAGAAAGACTTTTAAAATTCACTATAACCACATCACAAACCACAGAAAATATAGTCAATGAAAAGCATAATAAGCACATATTATAGTATATACTGTACATAAGATTAGCATATATACTCAGTAGAGAGTAAAGTATTAAACTAGATAAAGTTTATCAAGATAAACTTTGATGTTGGCTTAAGACCCTAGCCTAGAAATAGATATATAAATAATACTTTTTATTAAAAATTCACTCATAAGGGATCAGCAGTTTTGGGAGTAAATATGCATATGATGAAACATCAATTGATTCGAAGTATGTCTTGTGTTTTATTTGCTGTATCTAATCAAAAAGGTCATGACCTCTCATATTTCACATATCAAAATCCCTTTCTGAGTGAATGACGATATTGAAGAATAAATTCGCACAATTAAAGAATGTGATTTGTGCCTTTAATGCTGTAAAATTACACATAAGAGACCGTTTGTAGAGTTCGGTTCTTCTGTGAGCTGTGATAAGGAAGACAGGAAGTTACTGGGAAAACAGGATGCAAATTGTTGTTCTTTGGTTCATGCATCTTGATATCTGAGTGTTTTACAAGCATTTTATCACTACAAAAAACCACTGTACATATACTTTCCTTTGTAAACAATGTCATTGACTCTAGTAACAGCCTAGCAGATATGCACCATTCTGTTTTGTGTAGTATTCTAGTGGAATATTAAGAGAGTGTGAGAAAAATTGTGGTTGACATTTATCAAGGCTTTCTTTTTACTTATTTATTTATTTTTTATGTGTATGTGATGTTGGCTGTCAAAATATGACCTCCTCTCCTACTTCCATTAAGATGCCATTGAAATTCAAATGGAGGCTTATGCAAATCTCTGTTGTTAATATTCGTGCTGATTGCCTTTTACTTGGCCTTCAAGCCCTCCCTTTGCTACTTATCTTAGACATTACATGCAACCCTCAAATACTTTCTTAACTACACCCAACTTGAAACTTGCTTCCAGTTTTTAAGTACCTACTGGAAAACAACCATCTGAACCGCAAACAGACTGCTTCAATGAGCTAAAAAAAAATGCATTATCAGAGGGATTTTGTGTTTGTGATTACTTTTTAACCCAGCCTACTATATAAAGATGCCACATTGACCATCAAAGCTCTTTTTAGAAAACATCTTTGATGAAATGACATTTGGCTCAGTCAAAACATCTGGGAAGTTCTAAAGAAAGTAATCAGATCTTTTGTTTTCTGATGCTTAAGCTGGTTTTGGTTAACACTTATTTTTTCCTCTCCCCCACAATGTTTTTATACTATAATTAAAGACATCTTAATTTTTCCTTTATTTATTTAGTTTTCTGCTTAATCTGCTTAATATGGGTACAATTCCCTTAGTAGTGTGTTTTTAAAAGTTACATGATGTCTTATTTTTGTGCTCATTAACTTTGTATGAACTGCACATGTGCTTTTGAAAGTTCGTGAGATTTCTGAATGGTGCATCTTTAATAGATAAACAGGCGGTATTTTTTTCTTTCATGGTTCTGGTGAATGGTGCTGTAAGCGTTCAGTGCCCATGATGCTCTGATATTGCCTTTATTTGTGTGTGGCCCTGGGCACTAATGATAGCATGCAGGTTTAGGTAATAACCTTGTTTATCTCCTCTTTATGGCTCAGCGAGTAACAGTGGGCGCCATCGGCGTGTGATTTTAACCCAAGCGTGACTTTTTTTTTTCTCTTTGAGGTGTTAACTTACTTTAACTGTAGCTTCAAGTGGCAGGAACATCTCTTGAAGTGAACAATTCTTCATATTCATCTTCTTCTCTTTTTCTTTCTCTTTCTCCTTCCTTCTGTTGCTTCCCTTTCTTTTCCTTCTCCTTTACAATGACCCCACATAGCTTTTAATATTACAAATAAAAATAGTACAAACAGGAAATGGTACAAAGCAAACCACTTCACCCTTTAGTTTAGCTTTCATCGTGAGCTTAATGTCCTCCATGTTGAACTAGCTATTTTGGATGTTTTGAACAGGGCAGCTTTGATTATGTTGCCTCAAGGTTCAGATTCAAGTATCCAACATATGATACTTTCTTATTAAATGGATTGTTCGCTCAAAAATGAAAAACTGCTGGTTTCCATGCCAGTGGTGAGGCTAGAAAGAGACTCCAGTGCCTACCCTCAAACTAAAGTACATCATTTTACAACACTCGGTGAAAAACAGGGATGCAAATTGTTTTGTTTTTTGGGAGAGAAAGGTCAAAAGTGACTTGAAAAATACACGCATATACATAGCTCAAACTGAATGAAAAATGTGACTTAATTTTGTTCATACATAATAGTCAGTATATACTAATATATATATATAGCTATATATCGGTGCAATATATCAGTAAAATGGCCTCAAATGGCAGAATACAGCATGCATAATTGTTTTATGTCAAGACCAAGCAATAGGTATAAACATTTAGGTTTTTGGCTGTGTTTTAGAATGTAGCTTAAGTCCAAACTGAAGGACTGGGCTGTATAAAACCTGTTTATTTAGAGCAGCTTCTTGTTTCAACTGAGCATTGATCTTGAAATTTTGATGGAGAGGCTTTGCACACCAATTGGCTGAAATTAAGGGCATCCAGGGTCTGATTGAGTTGTGATGATGCTGATGTTTGAGAAAGCTGGCATATTTAGGCAGTAGAATCCGGGTTTTTGGTATAGTGGGCAGGGATGATGAATAAAGTCCAATTGGATTGGTTTGGTCTCTTAGATTGACAGCTCAGTTTTAAATTAGAAGTACAAAACTGTCAGATCAGCCCCCCTCCCCCCCACTCAAAATCACTTTTTATTCTTTCGTGTTATTATGCAGGTTTTTTCTCTTTTTCATAAAAATGAAGCATGCTTTCTCATTTGATTGGGTGGACCAGCTATCAGTCTTGTGTCAACTCAAAGGAAAATAAATGTGGAGCAGCTGTGGTCATCACTCACCTTCAGATATTTAGTTTTGTGTCTAAGCTGCCCTTTTTTCGTAGTCTAATGAAAGTAATAAGAGTTGGAATGATACAAGGGTAAATGGTAACATAATTACATATCGGGGTGATGTATTATTTTAATATTCTTACAACTGTGTGGAATATTAGTCTGGCAAGTGAAGGCTTTTGCTCATTTTTAAAACCAAAACAATTAGAAGTTTAATATTTTTATTTTGTTATGATTTTTATGGGAAATCAGATACAAAATATCAATACAGTTATATACAGTGAAATTTCACTTTTTTTTTAAAAATAATGTGGTGTATTATTTAATTACTGATGGGATACTGTATTTATTTCAATTAAGTCTTTGTACATCGCAACACAATAACAAATTATTATATGAAGGTGTGAAATCATTGAAATGGATGTCTTTGCAATAGAACACCAATTGTTGGTACTGTATAATCAGTTCATATAAGATGTTTTTTTTTCTTATTCTGAAGAACAATTTATGTTCTTTATTATAATATATTGAACCTTTTGCGCAATAAAATGCTTTAATGGATGTTAAAGGTTCTTTGTTGAATCATTGGTTTTCAATAAAAAAGCTTTTAGGTAAACAACAGCAGGCTATATACAAAATCAGAAAGTTTGACATTTTTTGGTGCTTGGAAACATGGCCATTAATTTATTTTTCTCATTCTTCCTGTCATCATCAGGTCATTTTAATCCTGCATACTGTATTTTATTATTTTTTTTTCTATCTATGTGTTTTTTTCCTGCAAGTTTCAACAAGCCGTCTCAACAATATATTAGCAGCAGATCTTTTTTTTTCTATGCAAGCCGGCATGATAGTGAACAAATTATTTTTTGATGAGTCCGTTCTCTCTCAGTCTTGACCCATTTCCTGCCTCTTATATAAGTCGTCTACATTACGACTATTTGAATCAACTATAATGTTGTTTCAGGGTGGAAGGATAGAAGTCATTTAGGCCAGACTTACTGAAAGACACTGTTTTTTTTTGTCCCCGTTACTTCATCCTATTTCATTTTTTGTCTCAGATGATGAATCATAACACCTTGCAGAATGCATTAGTCCATCTTTGCATTCACCAGAGGGAGCATCATTATTTTTCACCATTATTGTTTGTTATTGCTTTCTCTTCTGCACATCAAATCTAAGGATCGGAAAGGGAGCGTAGGAAAGATGGAAGGTGAGAATGAATTAAGCCATTGTGATGAGAAGAATACATGGGGGCGGTGAAGACATGACGTACGGACATGAAAACAGGCCTTGTTATTATTTTGGTCCATGCTCTTAAGTAACATTTCATGTAGGTTGTCTTTATTTCTGTAGCTAGCTGGCTGATACCTTTTTAATAATAGTTTTGATAGTTGTGAAAGATGCGTTTACGTTGTGTATGTTAGTCTAAAGCTCTGCTGCACTTCTAATATTTGTCACCCCATATGCATTATTTCGGGGCATTTTCTTTACAGGAAGTTTATTATGTAGTACTGATTGATTGATGAGTGAAGATAGACGTTAAAGTATTTGTATTTATTTCATAATTAACTTGTTTCGTACGATTATTTTATAGGAATTAGGTGCACAGTATTCTTCATTTATAACCATGTTTATTTGTTATTTTTTGTGTTGTTTAACAGGAAGGTACAGCAAGGTTATTATAGTTAGCGAAAACTAATGAAAAAACTAAAACTATAATTAAAAAAAACTTTTTCGTTAACTGAAATAAAAACAAGAGAATTAAATGAAACTGTGTTGTGTATATACAAAACTAACTAAAATTATAACAACGACGTCCTTCGTTTTAGTCTTTGTAAATGTATTTGATACATACTATATGCCTTTCAGAAGTAAATCTGTTTACTTCACGCTGCCAGGTGTTTGACTGTACGGCACCTCAGAGTCTGTAATACTGATGCCATTGGCCACATCTAGCCAGTTCTCCTCCAGTTATCCTTGCTGTTGCTCCCATGACAAAAACAACGAGTAGACATGACAGAAGCACAGTGACAGCATTAAATATGATCCGAGCTGACACTTAAAAGTATTAATTTAACACTTTTGAGTCCAGTAATGGTTTTTTTTGTATTAGTAATCACAATTGTAAACGAATCATTCATTTTTTTTTTTAACCCGATCTTGTGAGTGAAACAGTTGAACCACCAAATCAAACTGAATCGTTTGAAACGATTCACGTCTTCAGTAATGTTAGGCACTTATCCACAAACTACTTGCTTATTAACATGCCTGATACCACCCTCTGACTCAAAATAAACCAACATATACTTAGTTATTCAGTTATTAGAACAGTACAGGGAGATCAGATTTGAGAAGCGGTGAACCGATAATACTACGCATGCGTAATTCAGCAGATGGTGAACCGAACACAAACAGTACATGACAGCCTGCAGTGACTGTATCTAACTTGAACAACTGCAGAACTCGAGTAAACTGAGGGCTTAAATGAGAGGATCTGGCGAAATGTAAGTTTATTTCATAACAGAAAATCTTAATGGTATTTTATTAAGTGAATCATGCTTCATGAAGCTAATAAAAAATAAACTAAAACTAAGCATTTTCAAATATAAAAACTAGTAAATCTACCTCCATCCATCCTATCTGTCTGTCAGTCTATCCATCCAGTCTGTCTGTCCATCCATCCAATCTATTGTTCCATAATTCCGTCCGTCCGTCCGTCCGTCCGTCCGTCCGTCCGTCTGTCTGTCGTTCCATCCATCCATCCATCCATCCATCCACATACCCACCCACCCATCCGTCCGTCCGTCCGTCCGTCCGTCCGTCTGTCGTTCCATCCACCCACCCACCCACCCACCCATCCTATCTATCTATCTATCTATCTATCTATCTATCTATCTATCTATCTATCTATCTATCTATCTATCTATCTATCTATCTGTCTGTCTGTCTGTCTGTCTGTCTGTCTGTCTGTCTGTCTGTCTGTCTGTCTGTCTGTCTGTCTGTCTGTCTGTCGTTCCATCCATCCATCCATCCACATACCCACCCACCCACCCATCCACCCACCCATCCACCCACCCATCCACCCACCCATCCACCCATCCACCCATCCATCCATCCATCCATCCATCCATCCATCCATCCATCCACCCACCCACCCACCCATCCATCCATCCATCCATCCATCCATCCATCCATCCATCCATCCATCCATCCATCCATCCATCCATCCATCCATCCATCCATCCATCCATCCATCCATCCATCCATCCATCCATCCATCCATCCATCCATCCATCCATCCATCCATCCATCCATCCATCCATCCATCCATCCATCCATCCATCCATCCATCCATCCATCCATCCATCCATCCATCCATCCATCCATCCATCCATCCATCCATCCATCCATCCATCCATCCATCCATCCATCCATCCATCCATCCATCCATCCATCCATCCATCCACCCACCCACCCACCCACCCACCCACCCACCCATCCATCCATCCATCCATCCTGAGCTTCTTATTTTAATACACAGCAGCACAAGAACATTTACTCTATATTGATGTGTATTGAAAACAGCATAATGGACAATAAAGCTCAATTTAGTGTCAACGTACTGTAGCTGCACATTTTACATGATTATATTGGATCCACAAATTTTGAAATGTATTTTTTAGAGAAATCTGTATTTCTGTGGTCTTTAGAGAAAAGTAAAAGCTGTTCTCGTTTCGTAAAAGCACTTTTTCGTGTCCTTCAGAGGAAAAACTCTAAGTTAAGAGTGGCATGAAAATTGTGGAGCTTGATGAATTATGTAGCCTAGTTTTCTCTTCCTGTGCTTTTTGATGAGAGGCACAGAGAAATGTTTCTTCACCAGGCACGGCACGGCAGGGCCACCCGGAACGCCTCTGACACATCAAAAAAAAAAAAAAGGTTATTAAAATGAAGAAAAAGGGATGTTACACGTAACCATTGCATTTCTGTCGTCCTCAACAGGTCCCACGCTGCTGCCATCATCATTTGTTGTGGCCTGTGTCTGCTAATTGTCCTCAACACAAGTGCAATGTTGATTTGCAGTAAAAGCAGAACAGATCTCTTGGTATAACTTTATGGTGAGCAGAGCAGATGCTGTGGAGCATGTATTTATGAGAATGGGAAATCTTGTGCTATGAAATGTTGGAAATACGTGCTTCAGCCTACATTTTTTTTCTGAAACCATTTAAACATCACTTCACATACGTTTGATTGCAGGTTCTTGGGAAAATGAATGTTATGGGGCAGTATTCACACCAGTGTTATTTACATGAATATATTATCCACGAACAAAGGATTACATTTATGCTGTTCCTTCACAACACCACATAAATTACACAAAATAACCTAATTGTGTCTATGAGTTGAATACGTTTGTCTGACCTGTCTATCTTCGTATTGATGAATGTTCTAGTATGGTTAGTTTGCTAATAGCTTATTTTATATGGTGTTGTACTTGTGATGCAGAGTGCTCGAGTTTGAGTCCTGTGAAGCACGATTTTACATTGCTTTTTTCTGTTTTGTGAAACCAAGGTAAAACTATGTGGTCGCAGTGTACTTTTCTCTTGCGTTTGCTTTTATACATAAGAGTTTTACGTTTGCGTTTAGGGAAAGGTCAGTAGTTTGCTGGTCTGTGTGATCTGTATGACAAGCCTCATCTTTTAATGGATGTGTAAAAGGATGTGTTTCTGGAACATACAACATAACACACTCTAAGTAATGTATTTAGGATTAGCAAAAATGTAAAAAGCTCCCTCTAGTGGATTTGTAATCTGAAATGTGCGATGAAACGTACCCGGAGCGATGTATTTTACATTTTATATTTTCAATGAGCCTGAACTGTCTTTACTGCCATGCAGTGAAATTTGGGATAGTCTAATCCACTGTCTTGTTTCTCATCTGGAAAAGGAAAGACACATTTTAAGACTGCATATGTTAAAACCTTTAAAATGGGACAGACTTAGTTATACATTCAGAATAAAGCAGACGTTTAGCAGACAGCAAGTATTTGGAGAAATGTTTAAATTCTTTCAAACTGACAGTTGGAGCTTTCTGTTGGTTGACAGAGTGAATCCATGGTGCCATTCCTATCAGAATTGCTGAAATTCACCTCCAATAAATCATAGAACAGGAGTAAAATTTTCAGATTCTTAATATTTGTCTTACAAAGATGTTCACTGTTTTAACAATTGCGAGAAACGTATATATTAAAATGTAGATGCTTGGTTTAGTATTCCTTCTAGCTTACTTTTTAGTGACTAAAACCTATCATTACTCATTTTTTAAATAAGAATATGCCTCATTAGATAGACTCTCTTCCTTCAAGACATTTCAGCACTGACTCGAGCTGGCCTTAGGTGTAACAACTGAAGATCTCTTGATCATCATATACCAGGACATCCAGGAAGATTGAGAATTCCTCCTTGAACAGTTGTTACTGCCAGAGATGCGGGACTGTATTGCTGTGCCTGGTGAACGGACCTCACTGATGTGGAGAAGAGGGGCTTTGATCAAGAGTAGCACGGCATTGAGTGCTTTCGGCCCTTTCCTCCCTTGACTGCTATATAACTGTACGCGTACAGAGAGGAAGAGAGAGAGAGAGATGAGATGAGAGATCTGTTCTGGTCCCATACTCTCTGATTCAGCTTGTCCTGCTCTGGTGCTCAGCAGTTGCAGGCAGATTCCTCCGGGAACGCTCGACGCAATAAAGAACAAAAGAGCCGAGCAGAGTTATCGCACTATACTGCGACTGGGCCAGGCAAAACCGCATGTATTTTTAATGTGCTGCAAATAAGAAATACAGCCTAGTTTTCTCTCTCTCACTTTCTGTCTCAGTGTCTAATAAAGAGTCTTATCATTACCCACAAGACTTGGTTCAATTTAACGCTGAGCTTTGCTGACATGAGATGGGTTCTCCCTGATTTTTTTTCAGCTTTCAGCAATTTCGCTGTGTGTGTGTGTGTGTGCGTGTGTGTGTGTGTGTGTGTGTGTGTGTGTGTGTGTGTGTATTATGATCTACAACCCATTGCTAACTGTACAAATGACTTCAGCCTAAAATTATAGGTTGACTGGCAGACCTAGTTAAACTGTTTTGTGAAGTGGAAAGTCGGCATGTGTGTGTAAACTGATGGAAGATTCACCTATCATCCTTATTTTGTAGATTGCAAGCCAGTGTGTACATGGCTGTGCATTTGAAGCGATAAATTCAGTACTGTTTTAATTAATTGTGACACTCATACTCTGTTACATCATGTTTTTTGGATTCCTTATCATCAAAAAGCTCAATTTCAGCTACAGTGCCTATAGAAAATAGTACCCTTTGAAAATCTATACCTCTCACATTATCCAGAATGTCTATTGAAAGCAAGGTGTAAAGTCATAGGAGAAGGCTACAAAACCATTTCAATGGCTGAAAATGTTATTTGGAATGTGATTTGGTTTCAGGTTGTAGAATAAAGTAATTATTTTAAATTGTTATGATGAGTTTCTATAGGCACTTTATGTACCGCCATGTTTAGCATGTCTGTGTGCTTCATCCATTTGTGCTTTAATTTTAAAGGGAGGCTTAAAATCTGAGGGAGAATTCTATTGCTTTTTTTTAAACTAGGCATCATAATTGTGAAAAAGCGGATCGTCTGCATCTAAAAGCTAACTCCAGGAAAAACAAGGGGGGTTTAAAACCAGACAAGAAAATCAAGTTGTTTTCCGGCGAGGCATTTTAGCTTGGTTCATTTGAGGGCTTGGCAGATCATTTTTTCGTTTAGCCTCAGGTTAATGCAGACTGTGTACTCGCTTTACTCTTGCATCTTTATTCTGCACGCCAGATGGAGTTAGTCAGTTAATCACAAATTCTGATATTGTTGTGGAACTGAGAGGAATATGGATGAAATTGTGAAAAGTTCTGGAAGCTTGTATAAAGGTTGGCAGGCTCTTATAAACAAGATTAATTAAGAAATGCAATTTCTGTGAGTGTTTGTAATTGGTTGATGCTCTGATTTAGCCTGGTGGTAGTGTGTACAGAATGTATCAAAAATGTCCTGTATTCTTCTCCAGCTGTAGAATAACATGGCATTGTGGCAATAATTAATGAAGTCTTTAGTGTTTTGGGAAATTAGCAGCAAATTCTAAATTTGTCTCCTTCAAACATTTTGTGTTTGCATCGCACCTTCAGTTAAGTTAATGTTCTTTAGGTTATTCTTTTTTTAATCATTAGATAAAATATTAGTGAATCAATCAGACCAAATAGCTTTCTGTTGGTTGGAATTTATATGCATTAATGCCTTAGTTTTTCTTTCCTATGGGTGAGTTTTATGATTATCTTAGTTGTGTGTGTGTGTGTGTGTTGTCTTTTTTTCAATGATAATTTCATCAATAATGGCATGCCATATTCTGGCTACATGAAAACAAAACATGTCAGTCCATGATATTAGTCATAATCACTAAAACGTATTAAAATGAATCTCTTAGTTCAAATATACACATTATTTATCGTAAGAAAAAGTGTGAGCATGCAGAATTCAGTCAGTAAGTGCATTTGCACTCAAGTTCCTTTTTTGTGTGTTTTTTTTTTTTTGCACTGCGTGCTGACACTCATCCACGCGTTCTGTTAAAAATATTGAACTTTTAAAAATGCTTTGCCATTTAAAATTGCTGTACAATGGTAATATGACTGTATTTAAATGTTTATTTCACATAGCTCATGTTGATGACAAAGAAACTATATTAAATCTATTGTGAAGTTTCAAACTGAATTTTAATTTAAGTTACCATACTGACTCATGCTTTATTAGGTAAAGATCCTAATAAATGCATGTTTTGCAAGATTCCATTTTCTCTAAAACATTGTTTTATTGGACTTTATCCTCCCTGTAAAGGAATAGTTCACCCAAAAAGGCATATTTACCCACTATTTACTCACCCTTAAGTGGTTCTAAATCTTTCAGTTTCTTTATTCTGTTGAACACTAAAGAAGTTATTTTGAAGAAAGCTGAAAACATGCAACATTCGACTACCATGGTAGTAAAGAGGAATACTATGGAAGTCAGTGGTTACAGGTTATCATGTTTAAAAATGTTTAAAGATTTTGAAAAAAGAAGCTCAAATAGGTTTGAAACAAGTGAAAGATGAGTAAATGACTACCTTTTAATTTTTGGATGAACTATCCCTTTATTGTTTGTAGAAAACTCTTTTATAAAGAAAACTCACTTAAAGGGTTATTCGGATTCGAAAGAGTTATTTAGTTTAAGATTTTTGCTAGAAAAAGTTTTAGAATTTTATAATAAATTTTATATAATATTTTAATAATTTAATATTAAGAATGTTATAAAAACTAAACTTGTGTTTGTTTGTTTGTTTGCTGGTTTTGTTGTATTTATTATTCTTGTATTTATTAATTAAATGTTTTGCTATAAAAATAGCCTGAGGTGCTTGGAACCATATTAAGTTATACCGTGTTTTGGAAAAGTAAAGGTTTTAAAACCACCAAAAAATTTCTGCAATACCATTTCTAAGGTATGTGTAAGAATTTTTATTTATTTATGAATTTATTTATTTTTTCATTTTTTAGGATAACAGTATCTCCAGCAGAAAATATATCCAAAGATGCCGTTATAAATAGTAAAGAAATCAGTGTTTTTGAAACTAATGAAGATAGCAGAAGTGAATGATTCATTTGAATTATTTAGCCTGACATGTTTACGGTTTCAAAATATTATAAATGTCTCTTAAAATAAAATAGGTGGTGTTCAAAGGGGGAAAAGTTTTTGTTTTTTGCCCAGATTTTTAAAAATAATATATTTTACAGCAGTAATTACAAAACCATGAAACCATGATATTTTTATCCAAGGATAATCATACTGTCAGAATCTTATACCAGTCCATGCCTAAGTGCGGACATGACATCAAATAAAAAATATACAATCCAAACCTCAGGTTTAATTAAAATAACAGACAAAAACTTGTTGTGTTTTAGTCTTTGCTGTAGGCTTGCCTTAATTTTTGCTGTTTTGTGTGTGTGTGTGTGATGTATTAATGCAGAGTGTTTTTCTTTCTGTGGGACTTGTGCTATTTCCCTGTGGACCTGACAGGAAAGTGTGAGCGGCTTTTAGCTGCTCGGTATCAACCCTGAGTGCAAAAGAAAAAAACACAGGAAAGATGCGATTGTGTGTGTGGAAGTGTGGGAATGTGTGAGGATGTCGTCACCACGGAGGCCGGCGTCTGTGTTGTTTTCTGACACTAACTAATGACCTGCACAATCTCCGTGTTACTGTATTGTTAGATTTACGAGCTTAGCGGGACGCCTACTGCTGTTAGTCCTACCGGCCCTCGTCAGTTCTTTAAGAGAGCAGGAAGCTTTGACTGGGATTTATGGCCCGGACAGGACAGAGAAAAAATAAAAAACCGTCATGTACAGACAGAGCTTTGTTTTTGCCCATTGAGCGATGTGGTCTTATCTACAGTGGACGTCAGGTAGAGCAAAGGTCTAGGAGGACACAGGAAGTGGCACATGTTGTCTTTCTGTTTGATTAGCTGCTTTGAGTTTCTTGCTTGTTCTTTTTTGTTGTTGTTTATTTATTCAATATTTCTGCCAACTTCTGTGACGCACGAGATAAAGGAGAGTCATTAAATAGATTTTGGGAGATTCTTTTCTTTTTTCATCAGGACTACAAATGTGTTTCGCACAATTTTATGTTATAAGCATACAACTGAGAGTTAACATGGAAATTGTAAGATACAAACTCTCAATTCTGAAAAGATAATGTCCTGTTTACATCTTGCAGTTGCAATTAATGCTGAAAAGAGCCGTTCTGCGTTATAATTTTGTGAAAATTTTGACATTGAACAAAAATGCTGTTAATTTAAGAAAATAATTAATTTCTTTACTGTTTCCCAGTGATGGGTTGCGGTTGGAAGGGCATCCGCTGCATAAAAACGTGCTGGATAAATTGGCGGTTCATTCCGCTGTGGCGACCCCAGATTAATAAAGGGACAAAGCCGAAAAGATAATGAATGAATGAATTTCTTAACTGTCATTTCTGATAAAGTGTGCGTTCTAGATGAATAAAAGTACTCGTTTCTTCTTTAAGAGTCTTACTGAAGAGTAGTGTATACAGTAGTCAATATTTTTTCATTTTCTTTTATAATTTATTATTTTACAATATAACAATCAGCACAATTAACAAAGGGAATATTCAGCATTAAATAGCATCAGAGTATACAAATGTAGACGCGTATACATCAAATTCAGTAAAACAGAAATCAAATAACTACATATGAGTGGTCTGTGTGATTAACAATAGTTATTAAATAGGCAGCAGGCACATGTCAAAGGGTTCACAAAGGGTCCAAAATTTTTCTATGTTTCTAAAAATATGTGTGTTTTGGTTTTTAAATTGTTTGTTAAATATTTAAAATGCAGTCTGTCATTTATAATATTTAGAAATAATTCAAATGTTGGAGGGTGTTCCTATTTCCAGTTTAACAGAACACAACTTCTAGATGCACAGGAAATCAGACCTACCCTTTTGGTAAATAAAGGGTCTGATACAACAAAAATTGCTGTATATTTTACAGTAAAGATATACAATACTGTAAATATAAAGCAAGATAAATGGTGCTGTAAATGTAAATACAGTATTTTTGCTGTAATTGATTTACAGTAGATTACTGGCGAACTGCTGCCAGTAAGTTACTGTAGATTCTACAGGAAATTGTTAACGGTGAACCTTTCATTAAAGTTCTCAAAAATATTCAGCAAACCCTCAATCTTGTGTCAGGACAGTTTCGAAAAATTGTTTTTGATACACTTCAAATGTTGACTACTGTATACGTTTTCATAAAAGGGATAATCCACCCGTATAAATTCAAAAGACCTCATTTATTCTCTTCCAGAGTGGCACGTGGCTCAGTGGTTAGAACTGTTGGCTCACAGCAAGATGGTCACTGGTTCGAGTCCCATCTGGGCCAGTTGGCATTACTGTGTGTTTCTTGTGGGTGCTGCGGTTTCCCCCACAGTCCAGAGACATACAGTATAGGTGAATTGAATAAACTAAATTGGCTGTGGTGTATGGGGGTGTGTGTGTGTGTGTGTTTCTCAGTATTGGGTGGCGGCTGTAAGGTTATCCGTTGCCTAAAAAAATACATGCCGGAATAGTTGGCGGTTCATTCCACTGTGGCGCCCCCTGATAATTAAGGGACTAAGCTGAAGGAAAATGAATGAATTTTTCTTCTTCATCTTTTATGAGTTTATTTTTTCTTTTTTTCTGAACACATAAGAACATATTTAGGAAGAACATATTTACTTTGGTTTCTGGCTCCCATCAACTTCAATATTAGGGCAAAAAAAAGCATGCTCTACTATGACTAAGTCATTGTGTGCCAGCTCGCCAGCATTTTTCAAAAAATCTTCTTTTGTGTTCAACAACTAGAAAAAAGAAACTCAAATAAGTTTGGAATGAAGTGAAGGCTGAGCAAATGATGGCAGAAGTTTTGTTTTTGGGTGAACTTTCCCTTTAACATAACCACATTGTTTAACCATTGCTTTTGGCAATGATTATTTTCCACTTGTACTCTATTACTTAAATATAGAGCAAGACAGACAGTGAGCTAATGTGTTTTATGATTAATTCCTCTATCAGTCTGCAATATGGCATGATTACCCCTCTGGTGTAGATTTCAGTTTAATTTTTGACTGTGTCCTGTTCGGACTCAAGTTCCTGTCACTTTGGATCACACTGTGAGTAGCCAGTTTCCCGGCACAGCAGCACAGAGATATTCTTCTGAAAGTGCACACGCTTTCTCTTTTGCTTCTTCGCAGCAGCTGTTCTCCATTTGTTCTCCTGCTCGCTGTCGTATGATAAGAGATTGTAAAGGAAAAGTCCCCATTCATTTTGAGGATTTTAATGTCTCCCTTGATATCAGTTGCTGAGGGCTTAGTCTTGTTGTCGATCTCGGTGGAGGTAGCAGGTTTTTTTTATATGTGCTTACCTAGACGCTTATTCTCGAAGACAAAAAAGAGCAGGAGCAAGGGGAAGAGAGATCAAAAGAATCCCACAGAGAGACTTGCTTCACAAAGGGAACGAAACATTTAAAAAAGTAAAAATAAAAGGGCCCTCGTGGGTCATTATTCTCTACTTTCTCAGGTTCCCTACTGGGATAAGAGATGCCGTACTGTCGTTGTTTTGCGAAAGCTCAGGACAGAAGCACATAGGTGCACTGTTATGACTTTTCTATGCTGTTAAAATGCTGATGTTTCTCTTCGTATGCCTTCTCAACAGTGCAGATTTAAAATAGATTAGTTAGTAATTACTTTGTCTTTTCTTTTTCATTCATTTAAAACTAGTTTGAACACATTTTAATCTGTTTGTAAATAATTGTTATTCTTTGTTTTTATTTTCTTATACTTGTTTCTTTTGTTTTTGTTTATGTAAAGCACTTTGAATTACTATTGTAATGAAATGTGTTATATAGAAAAACTTGTCTTGCTTATGTACTTGCATATATCTTTAAACATCTGTTGGTCGCTCTTAGGTCATGTTAGGTTTTACTTTCACTGAAAAAATAAAAATGTACTCACTATTTACTCGCCCTCAAGTGGTTTCAAACCATTATGTGTTTCTTTATTCTGCTGAACACAAGAAAATACATTTGGAAAAATGTTAGAAACTACTGTAACTATTGATGTCCAGGGTAGGTAAAACAAATACTGTGGAAGTTAATGGTTACAGGTTTTCAGTTCTTTTCAGAAAACAGTGGTCCCTCATTATTTGCGGGAGATGCATTATAAAAACAACCCGCAATAGGCGAAATCCGCGAAGTAGTCAGCTTATTTTTTACATTATTATAGATGTCCTAAGGCTGTAAATCCCCTCACTACACACTTTATACATTTTTCTCAGATGGACATTAACATTTTCACACTTTTCTCTCTTGTTTAAACGCTCTCAAAGTTCAAACCTTTGTAGAAAAATATGTCCAGTATTATAAAATGAAACAAAAGATCTAAACCATTTGATATTCATTTATTAATTCTGAAATGGTGCCCTACAGTCACATAACTTCTCTTTTCCTTGCATGTCCAGAAGTTCAACTTTTTGTGCGATGGTTAGCATCTTCCTCTGCCTTTTGGGTGCTTTGACTGTGCAGAACGTTTCGTTGACGTTGTGGGGAGACCTTGCAAACATAAAGTACAGTACTTCAGAGCCACACTGCTAGCGATCAAAGATTTATGTCAATTTGGCAAGCTGATCGCATTCCGTACTGTACAGGAGACATGGCAATGTGCTAATCAGGACGCAGAACGCGCTGTAGATAAAAAGCATGTCAAATTGCACAATTCCGAGGCTGTGAAAAATGAACCACATTATAGTGAGTGATCACTGTATCTTCTTTTACGTTCAACAAGTAAATGTGAGAGAATGTGTAAATGATGAAAGAATTTTCAGTTTTGTGTGAACTGTCTTTAACTATTGTAACCCAAAAATTGCTGTAATATTACCCTAATGCATATCCAGATTAATTATTTATACATAATTATGATAAACATATGTATTTTAGGTATATGTGTATTTAATTTACAATCAATTTATTTTTAATTGTTTTATTTGTACTTTTTGTTGTTTTGATGTGCTCTCGTTTTATTTTAAGTAAATGGGATATTAAAAATACAAACAAAAAAATAAAATTAAATCTTAGTAAAAGACACAGATTGATTTGATTGATTGATTGATTGATTGATTGATTGATTGATTGATTGAGACATTCAGAACAGTTGCAACAGGTCTACCTTAATTGAAGAGGAGTCAATAAAAAACCCAAAGATGTATTGATAATTATTATTTTGGTTAAGGTGTTCTTGCTACAGCGTAATTCATTCATTCATTCATTCATTCATTCATTTTCTTATAGGCATAGTCCCTTTATTAATCAGGGGTCACCACAGCGGAATGAACCGCCAACTTATCCAGCATATGTTTTACACAGCGAATGCCCTTTCAGCTGCAACCCAACACTGGGAAACACCCATAGCCTCTCATTCACACACATACACTATGGACAATTTAGCTTACCTAATTCCCCTATAGTGCATGTCTTTGAACTTGTGGGGGAAACCGGAGAACCCGGAGGAAACCCACACCAACTTGGGGAGAACATGCAAACTCCACACATAAATGCCAATAGACCCAGCCGAGGCTTGAACCAGTGACCTTCTTGCTGTGAGGCGACAGCGCTACCCACTGCACCATAGCACCACCATTTTATATTCAAATACTTTTAAAAGTAGTATTACTAAGTGTAATAGTAACTAACAACGTTTATTTATGGACTTGGTTTAATTGAGGGTTTCATTTTCATGTAATTTTTTGATATTATTGTGCTAATCACATTGATCATATATTTTTTTAATTTGAATGTTTCAGTTTGCCCCTTTTTGAATTAAGCCACTTATTGGCTTTACCACTTGAATAGCAGCAAATTGCACATAACAGTGTAATTCACAAACACTTGTGTGGCTGATTGTCACTCTCAAATAAAGAGGTGTGGGATCTATTTTTTACTTTGTTGTTAGTGCTCTTATCCGGGTTGGCGGGAGGGTTTTCTCAGACAGACTTGGACCCTGGGCCGCCCACTGCACTATCAGAGATCAGAAACGCTGCATCAAAGAAGCAGCCAGGCCCCAGTCGCGTCTGCTTAAACTCACCGCTGCGGCTCTACATGTATCCCACTCGGCTCTGACAGAAAACACGCAGCCGGGGCGTTTAGCGCTCAATGGCGTTCATTTAGGAGTGTAATGATAGCGTTCAGCAGTACGGCTGCCAGCTCACTGGAGCCTCAAACCTCTATTCAGTGCAAACGTCTGGCATTGGAGTGTTCTTGACCTTGAGGTTTTACATCTCTGTTGGCTCTCATCTGAATGATAGTGTGCTCCGCTTTGAGTGAAAGTGCTTCTTTTGAACGTATTCTTTAATTCCGACACTCATGTTGTTTTTCTCTCTTTTGTTTCCTCTACAGCAAACTCTTCTCTGCTTGGTGGTGGAGGAGGTAAGTGTCTTGTCTTCTACTATGCTTTTATTGTGACGTCATTTGGAAGTGCAAGGTGGATTTGACACCTAGGGGTTGGGCGATGAGACAAATCCTGATAACGATATACATCACGATATAGTACCATTCCTGTAAAGGAATCAATTTTATACCATTGAAGAATTATTAGCCCTTCTGGTAAATTGTTACTTAATTTTTTCCCCCAAGTTCTGTTTAACAGAGAGAAGGTTCAACTCGTTAGTTAGTTATAACAGTTTTCATAATTCATTTCTAATAAGTGATTTATCTTTGCCATGATGACAGTACATCATATTCTTCTAGATATTTTACAAGATACTAGTATTCGGCCGTGTAATTTAAATGCAATTGAAAGGCTTAACTAGGTTAATTAGCCAAGTTTAGGGTACTTACTGTGCATTAACACCGATAGCGACAAGTTTGTCAAAGGTAGCTGGAAGCCATTCATTTTCAACGGCAGCCAGCTGCGATAAATGCGAGAAGTATCTTCGCCGGTGTGGGTGTTGAGGAGTGTTGATATCCAGTCAACTTTATGGTAATGTACTATAACACGATTCGGCAGCAAGCAATCGGAGTGTTGAAGTCCACTGCTTGAGAGGATTCCAGAGAGGGTTCCGACCACAGTTATTGCCAAGGGTTTGATTATTGCAGTTGCCCAAGTTCCGATTATTTACGATGTCTTCTCACAGTGACGAACATAAAAAAATTTTACTGGCAAGTTGATGTTTTATATATATGTTGATGTTCTTTTATATATATATATATATATATATATATATATATATATATATATATATATATATATTTATTTTTTTTTTTTTTTCTTAAAGTGGGATTCTTAAGCTTTATACTGCTTCAGAATATTTCAGACATATGTACACATATTGGATAAGTGGAGCAAAACCCATATATATTTATTCATATTACACTGCATTTTTTGCCGTCCACTGGCGGATGAAATCAGAGGTGTCCAGCCTTGTCTGGGGTTACCCATGTGGGCGGTTGATGGAGCAACACTACCCAGGCCCTCATTTGGAAACATTTCTGCTCGCGCTTTGACATGATTGAAGTAATTACGTGTAAAAACCACGAGACTTGACAGAAGGACCAGAGAAGTGTCGGGGTGTGGGGTCGGGAATCAACCCAATTACATCTGGAATTTTGATCCATCTCACTTTTACACAGGAATCCGTTTAAGTCTCCAGATAATGAATGTAGGTCAAGCGTGTGGCCCTTTTCGCACGATTCATTGTTTATCCATCTGTGCCACGATGTCAGGGAGGGTCCTTCACTTCTGCCACATCTCGCCAGCCAACTGCGCTTGATTGGGTCCCTCATGAGGACACCGTTACTACGTGTGATACACTATCCGTCTCACATCACACACACTGCTCTTATGTTATCTGATGTGCTCTAAAACCCCCCTCGTCTTTCTTCATTGAAGCTCTGGTATAGACTCTTATCAGCCACTGTGACCGATTTTCCTGATTGAAGAAGTGGCGAACAAAAAAAAACACAAAAAACAGCCTGATTAAGGCCAGAGGTCACACGTCTGTGACAAAACTACTTACCACAGCACTTGTCAGTGAATCAGTGTGACCCCAAGACTGGGAGTCAAACGCTTGTGCGCTTTATTGGCACCTCGTTGTATGTCATCATGGTCCTTTTATTGATTTGTCACGATGCAAAACGTCTCGAGGGCAATTTGGTTTCTTCATTATTTTGCTGTAATTGGCTTTTAATATGGGTGTGTGTGTTGGAGAGGCTATTAGATCAGGTAGGTGATGTTACACTCTGAATTATTATTATTTTTTTGTGTATCTGAAATGGATCTTTGAAAGGAAATATGCCTGTTAGCATTACATCTGGAGGTGTTTTTTTTTTTCTTTAAATACGTCAGCCTGCAAAAAAACAAACAACAACAACAACAAAAAAAGAGCTTATTGTCGTGTTCAGCACTGAAGGGAGTTTAATCAAAGCCCGTATCAAGAGCATTGTCTCCTCTAATTGCCATCCCCAGATGCCAGTGCTACAAAACCAATTAACCCGTAACTATAAGGCATTTGGTATAGTGTCAAAGAAGAAAACACGAAATGCTAATCCAAGGTTGGCGACATAAGAAATCATGTTGAAACATGTGGAAACAGTCACAGTAGTTTGGGGATATTTAGGCTTTGTTCACACTGCACTGCACAGCACAGTGACATTTTTAATAGCAATTGACAGACATCAGTTTTACACCAGTTCCAATGTTTTGGGCGATTAATTAATAATTAGCTTTTTAATAGTTACAATCTAACTAAGACTATATATATTTGATCCAACTATCAAAAAGACGACTATTTCCAATAATAATAATAATAATTAATATTATAAATAATATATTAATGTGTACATTTAATTTCTTTTTTTTTGTTGTATTTGAAGTTCTCAATAACTGTATGTTTTTTAACAGATGAAACACAGCCTAGATTTAGTTTAATTTAATTTAATTTAATTATTATCTTTTTAATTAAATTAATTTAATTGAATTTTATTTTATTTAAAAAAATTATTTAATTAAAATTTTAGATTTTCAATAACTGTATGTTTTTTTAACATATGAAATGCAGCCTAGATTTATTTTATTTTATTATTTTTTTATTTTATTTTATTTTATTTTATTTTATTTTATTTTATTTTATTTTATTTTATTTTATTTTATTTTATTTTATTTTATTTTATTTTATTTTATTTTATTTTATTTATTTTTTTTTTCTGTTAAGTTAAATCTGAGTTTCCAGCATCATTACTCCAGTCTTCAATGTCATATGATTATTGAGAAATAATTTGAATATGCTGATTTTCAGGTCAGATAACAGATTATAATGTTATTAATGCTTCAAACTTTAGGGATTATCTATATCCAGTATTTGTTGATAAATATTTAATATCACCTGATAAAACAAATCCCTTGTAATTTCTCTTGGCCTAAATGTAACATACAATAAACATAATCTCATTTGAGTATCCACCAAATCTACAGATTTTCGCTGCCTGTCTGAACAAAGCCAAGTGTAATCCTTTGGAAATAATTGGAAACCATAGCAAAAAGAGGGCTGATACGAGCAAAGCTTCTTGAATGATGATCCAGGCAGCAAGCGATCTTTGGGCTTTTATCTTTAGGAGACTTCAAGCTAAGGTGACTTTTTTTTTTTTTCCCTCTTCACCCTTTTAAAATCCATTTCTCCTGTTTCACTCCAGACAAAGCTCCTCATATCTTTCACACTCTCTCCAGTCTAAAAAAAACCTTGTATGTCCTGGGTGGCTTTATCTCTTGACCCAGTGATATCAGCAACGGGGCGGCAGATACACAAACGTGTTTTCTTTTCTCCCCCTTTCCTACCGCCTATCGTTTATCGAGGTGAGGACCTCCATCTGTGACGAGTTCATCTCACTCGCTCCTCTTAAAAAAAGAAGGGCCTAGGCTTCCTCTTATCTCTGGGAGATTTTTCCCTGCTCTTGTTTTGCTTTCTAATGACCTAAGATCTGGCAGAAAACGGACTCTCTAATGTAAACAGAAGGGAAAGTTTCTACTGTATGGAGCTTTGAACTCTGGGTGGAGCAAAAGGCCACGGTCATTTAATTGTTCTTGTAAACCATTTTGGCTGTTTTGACTTTTCCACCCAGTTTATTGACTCTCTCAGGGTTGCATAGCTGCGGTCGAGCGGCTTCCTGTAGTTGAGCCTGAAATAAAATGCACAAGAAACACAATCAAAATAAAATTGATGTGGTCAGCAAAGTATGATCTTCAATTGCCACTTACTGGGCATCTTTAAATATTTGATTTCTTAGTCTAAATCAGATGTTTTCAACTATTTAGATTATATGGACCCCCAAATATGACGGTCATCATTTGATGGACTACCTTCCATGATTTATTTTTGCATGTAGGAACGAAAATATAATATATACGGTACTGTGCAAAAGTCTTAGACCCCCAGTTAAATTTTTTGTTTTACTTCTCACTCTCTTTATTAAAATACAACCAGAAAATACAGGTCTAATTGTTTAAGAGATATGAAAGAAAGAGTTTGAGAAAGATGAAAGAATGAATGAAACATACTGAAGTTTCTGTCTTGGTTTGATCTGCATTTCTGCTAGAGCTGTTGTCAATATTGACTGAATTGATGAATGCTAAAAGGTACAGACAGTTTTTAATTTGTCATGTAATTCCTACTAGAAAGCACCTAATTTGTAATAGTTTTATTTTTCAGCATGATTATGATCCCAAGCACATTGCTAATGTAATAATCATATTTGGGGAGAAAAACAGCTGATAAAACAAAGACAGTCATGAAGTGGCCTCCACAGAGTCCAGACCCAAAAATTACACTTAACGGCCACTTTATTAGGTACGCCTGTCTAACTGCTTGTTAACGCAAATTTCTAATCAGCCAATCACATGGCAGCAACTTGATGCATTTAGGCGTGTAGACATGGTCAAGATGATCTGCTTCAGTTCAAGCTGAGCATCAGAATGCGAAAGAAAAGTGATTTGAGGGACTTTGAACGTAGCATGGGTTCAAAGAATTTGGTGTCAACAACATGAAAGCATGGATCCATCCTACCTTGTATCAGTAGATCAGGCTGGTGGTGATGATGGTGTAATGGTGTGGGGGATATTTTCTTGGCACACTTTGGGCTCATTAGTACCAATTGAGTATCGTCTCAACCCCCCACCATACAAGAGTATTGTTGCTGACCCTATCCATCCCTTTATCACCACAGTGCGCCTATCTTTTGATGGCTACTTCCAGCAGGATAACGACCATGTCATAAAGCGTGAATCATCTCAGACTGGTTTCTTGTACATGACAATGAGTTCACTGTACTGTGGCCTTCACAGTCACCAGAATTTAATCCAATAGAGCATCTTTTGGGATGTGATGGAACGGGAGATTCGCATCATGGATGTGCAGCCGACAAATCTGCTGCAACTGCGTGATGCTATCATGTCAATATGGACCAGAATCTCTGAGGAATATTTCCAGTACCTTGTTGAATCTGTCACGAAGGATTATGGCTGTTCTGAAGGCAAAAGTGGGTCCAACCTGATACTAGTAAGGTGTACCTAATAAAGTGGCCAGTGAATGTATATACTGTATGTATGTATAGGTAATGTTATATGTAGTATAAATAGCACATAGTTTCAGAAAAGACTTATGATGCTAGTTTTCTGATTCTAAAAGTAATTGTGTTCTGAATATTGTGTACACATTTTTTGTTTTAATATTAAAGGGATAGTTCATCCAAAAGTGATGACCCTGATCTTGCTCCATAACTTTTATATAGGCCTAAGACTTTTACATTTTTTAAAATGTCAACTTAACTGCAAAATTGCAATATCTTGATGTTTGCCTTCTAGTAAATGAAGCAGTTCAGAGATGCAGCTGATTATATACTGTAAACAGTAGGGGTTGTTTATCTTGTTGGGTGTTGATGGAGTCTTGATGGGCTGCGTTACATTTGATGTAAATAAGACTTGATGCCTATCAGTTTTGTTTAACATGATGCATTTTTTTTTCACTTAGTCGTATTTTCAGTAGTGTAATGACTTTGATGTCTTCACCCACTGGTGATATTGACTTGTTTACATTGTGACTGAAACCGTTTAGCCTCTTTAGCACTAAGGTTTAAATTAGACAACCTAGACAAATCGCAGCATTTCAGGTGACGTTTTGTCCTTTTAAAGTTCTGCGTGTTCAGTAGAAGTAATAGCAGTTAACCTTCATGCTCAAATCCTTTTGTAATCAGTCTGCTATAATTTCACCAGCAGGTTTTCCAAAATTAGCATTTAAAAAAAATAATTCCAAAAAAAAAACATTAGAAATGCACATGTAAACTCACTCAAGGGATTTTGTTTCATGAAAATTTATGCTGACACTTTTGTAACCGATTGAATTAATAAACCTCAAAATAGTCCAAAAAACACTGCATATCAATGATTTATTTTAAAAAGCCTTATAAAAGTCTTTGATTGACACATGAAATATGGCTGAAATATACTGTAGGTTATACGTTCTGCATTGTGATCATATTTTAAAAAGATACTGCACCCAAAACTGAAATGATGTGATCACTTACTCATTTTCTTTCTTCTGTTGAACACAAAAGAAGTTATTTTGAAGAAAGCTGAAAAGCTATAACCATACTTTCACAGTTTTTGCTTTCCTACAATGAAAGTCAGTGGTTACAGGCTTCAGCTTTCTACAAAGTATCTTCTTTTAGTGTTCAACTGAAGAAATAAACTGTTAAAGTATTAGAACCACTTGTGAGTGAGTAAATGGTATTTAAAGTTTAATTTTTGGTTAAACTTCCTTCATTCATTCATTCATTCATTTTCCTTCAGCTTAGTCCCTTTATTCATCAGGGGTTGCCACAGCAGAATGAACCACCAACCGGCCAATTTAGTTTATTCAATTCACATATAGCGCATGTCTTTAGATTGTGGGGGAAACCAGCGCACCTGGAGGAAACCCACGCAAACTCCACACAGAAATGCCAACTGACTCAGCCGGTACTAGAACCAGTGACCTTTTTGCTGTGAGGCGACAGTGCTAACCACTGAGCCACCATGCTGCCCACAATTAAAAATATAAGGAGCTATCCCATTATAGTTGCATCTTAATTTGGTGGAAACCAAATTACAGTAATGAATACTGTAAATGGCAATTAATGTAAAAGACGATCTGTTATTCTTTGACTGCAGACAAGCTAGTTAGTTTAAAGAGAATGCCACGAGAAAGCTTTGTTTGTGTGCAGGAAAAATATAGTTGGCTTCAAATAATTCAACATCTAATCTGCGTCATAAGTATGCCCCTTGTCGTATTTGAAAAAAATAATAATAGCAAAATAAGAGGGATTATAAAAAAAAAATTGAATGAGCTATTCCACTTCACAGATGTACTCCACTCAAAAAAAAGGTGAGTTTATAAAAATTGCTCCTTTCAAAAAAATAATTACATACCCTTAAACCATAACTCTGTCATTACCTGTGTAGCTCATGACTGTTTTAATATTTTGCAATGGTTGCTTTTCATTCTCTTGTGTGTCCTAAGAAGTTAAACTAACTACTATTCTTAAAAAACCCCAGGTCTTTCTCATTCTTTGATTTTTCTAATGTCTCCTGACTCTTTGACACCTTTCCAGCAGTGCCTGTCGGGGGACCCCAAAAATGTTATATATTGTTTATTAGATTATGCAGAGATGCACTTCCACTGCAGAATCATTCCAATTGATCTAAAATTACAAATAGCGGTAATAAGTCATATGGTGAAATTGTATTCATATTGCAATATATATTGTAAAATAAAAAAATATTGCGATTGTTACACACCTAATACACACATCCCAGTCTATTAAACAAAATGTTTTTTTTCAAAACCTTTGTATGAGCATAATATGGTTTTTAGTGATGTTCTAGATTCTCCTAGCTGGAATAAGGGCATGTCATGTTCCATACTTGAATTATGTCTTCTTATTCTGAGCCATGGAGCAGTAGGTCGCCTGACCTTGCAAAAAGCAATTAAGACGGTGTGTGTTGCCAGCAACATCCGTTAGCCTGCAGGCATTAATCGTTTTATTTTTTTGGGGAGGGTGAAAGTGACTCCATTGACAGAACACAACCATTGAATGGCTTTTTAAATTGCTTTTTCACACTTTAAAGCTTCCTATTGATACCTGACGCTTTGCACAAGTGCCACGTTGGGATTTGCATATTCTTTTAGACTCTGGATTCATGTGCGTGGATGTGTACAGCACATTTTGCAACCTGGCTGCAAGACACGTACTGTACTGTAAAGAGCTTCTATTTTGGTCATATTCAGCTCATGTTATTATTGTTTCTTCACTTATATCTCCACGGAGCATATACCAGCTGTACATTCAGCTTCATTGCAGAGATTATGCTTTTATGATAAGATCACAACTGAAGGGTTTACTTGAGTCGGATCCCAGATGATTTGTTTGGGCAAAAACCCACTATGTTGTCTATTCATATGCAATTGGGGTCGACCAGAGAAATGCTGTAGAATATAGTCCATGCTTCTTTTACATACAGAAATACATAATACATGCAATTTTGAAAGATGATACAAAAATCAAATGACATCTGTGTGTAGTGCGTTAGGTACTGTATCATGAACTAGAAATGTACATTACTTTTTATTTAATGTTAATTTCTATAGTATTTAACAGTTAATTAACAGATTCCATAGTTAAGTGTTCTGTTAATTTAGTGTTTTTTGAGTATTTACGTTTACGAATTTCATTATTGGACCTTGATCTGTGCTTTGTTAAACATTAGAGTTGAACTTTTAACATCAAAATTGACAATTATACATTATGGTAGTTTGAAATAATATAATGGATAAGAAATAATATATACAGAAATAAGTCTGTAAAATATCAGAAATCCTACTGGCAGTTTATTATAGAGTTTTTGGACCAACCCAGACAACAAACATGCCACTTGATTGATTGATTGATTGATTGATTGATTTTGATTTGACCGTTTTAACAAAAATATACAAACAAGTCCAGTTAGACTAATTCATACATATTTTAAAAACTGTCGAGGATAAAGCAAAGTCACAGGCCTATTTCTATTTTATTCATCCATATTCTTAAAAAATAAATGAGCAAATCATAAATGGAGTGCAAACATCATTAGGTCAGCAACTCGGCACAACAAAAATCTTCAACTTCAAACAATTCTTTTTTAATTTCCCTTCTAAATCACACTCAAATTGAATCTCTTTAAAACTCGGCAGTACATTCCAAGCAACTGAGCTATAGTGCACATAAAATAATTTCTACCTGTTTCACTCTTAAATCTGCAAGGATGAATATCCCTTCTACTCGCTCTTGTAGAATGACAGTGTACCTCACTAACTACAACATAATAATTAAAAAAGTATTTTGGTATCGTTTTCTTTAAATCTTAAACACCATTACTAATTTCAGAAAAGTTAACTATAATGTTCATTAGTGGAGGTACTTTCATAACAATTCTACACATGTTATTTTGGGTAGTACTGGAGACTTATTTTGGGTAGTACTAGAGAGCATGAGACTGATTCCTGTAAGACCCCAGTGACAGACGAGTCCTCGCGTTGATTATGAAGGGCCAGCCTGTTTACCAGCCGGTGACCTCTCCAACCTGCAGCTTCTCCACGATGGACGTCCAGTGTTCTCCAGCCTCCGGCGCCTAGACTGCAGGTCTGCACAAGACATTTGGCCATAGGAGAAATGGTTGTGCCCAACTAAGCCTGATTTCTCTTGAGTTTTTCTTTATTCACTTTCACTAATTGGTGAAGTTTTTTTCCTCGCCACTGGCTTGCATGGTTTGGGTCTTGTGGAGCTGCGCATCGATGGATTTGGTCTTCAGTGTTTGGACTTTCAGCATTGCAAAATAAATCACACTGGGCTGAACTAAACTGAACTTCAACAATGAAAACTGGACTGACAGTTTCAATTTACTATAATCTTCTATGTGTAGCTGCTTTGACACAATCTACATTGTAAAAGTGCTATAGAAATAATGATGAATTGAATTGAATAGTACCAAAAGTACCTGTACCAAAAGGCTGCATCATAGTCCAAGTATGGCTGCACTAATGCACTAGCCAATATTTTTAAAGTTTGGGTATCTGAGAGCTCTACCTGTATTGCTAATCTAAAATGCAACCTTAATATTTTACTTCATGTTTTGGTGTAAGAATTTGACGCCTTATTTTTACCTCTGACCTGATACATTTTCTCAGTTTATCTGCTAAACCAAATAAAATAAATTCAGTTTTACCAAATGTTTGGGTAAATGTAAGGGTTTTATATTTTTATTAACATTTTTAATAAAGTAGTGGTGGGCCGTTAACGTGCTGCCTTAACACGAGACTCTTATCGCGCGAATAAAAAATATTGCCGTTAATCTATTCTCAAAGTTTGATTGGGAGCTGGGTTAATTCTAAACAAGCTATTATGACTTTCACCTTGATAGCTTAGTGCGGATGTATACCTGACCGGTGAGCCATCTGACAAAAAAGTGCCCTTCTGCATCAAATCAGCAGGATGCCTGACTTTAACTGCAGTTTGGCAGTTTCACTTTAACATTTAAATCATGCCCCATGGGGTATTCATGCCCCAAACTGGGGTATTAGACGCAAATAAGAGTAAGGACTGGTGAGTGTGTTATGGAATTTAATAACGCATGACAAATGGAAAGGAAAAAAAAACTTCCGCATTGTGTGTCTGTGTGTGTGTGCGCGGTCCTTTACTGACAGCCACGTGTGTAGATCTTGTCGGAAAAAATGGCAAAGTCCTACATGACTAATAGTAATAGTTTGATTGCGGTATTTACTTCAATAATGCTGCTAATATATGCATACTCCACATCTTAATTCCATTTCTGTTTAGTTCAGTTATGACTTTAGTCGGATTAAGGTAATAAAAAAATCGTTGTTTGGAGCTTATGTAGGCCTACAGTTCAAAATTCATGTTTAGCTGAATAAACAATTTGTAAACAAGTACATCTTATTGAGCATAATTTATTTTCAGCACCAATTATCATAGTAGAACAGTTTCTCAAGCAGTTTGTGATGCATTTTGGAAACAGGAGATGAGCCCATGGTCTAATGCACCACCTGGCTTGAGAAACCCGTTCTCAAAGACTTAATATTTAGGTAGCACAAATATTCTGAATACCTTCGGCAGAATTCAAATGAGCCATTTTTATCTAGATTAATCTGGATTAAAAAAATTATCTATGCCCGCCTGTAGTTTAAAGTCACTTTTTCGAACTTTTTGAGATTAAGGGACTTTGATCTATCTAGAATTGATCTATCTTTGAACATCTTTTATTGCAATTTAAAAGCATAAATAAATTGGTATAAATAAATAAATAAATAGATAAATAAATAAATAAATAAATAAATAAATAAAACATGAATGACAAAATACAGAAAAGAGCTTATTTATGGATATTTTTTACAGTGTGTTATTGTTGGCAAGTTGTTCCCTTAAATATGTTTTTAAGTCTGTGGCGTCATTCAAAAGGAAACAAATGTGATTTTATTCAAGGGGGACCACGGAAATTAGCACAATACTTTTATGCTATTTTGTTTAGTAAACCTGGAAAGCATTATGTCAAGCTGTAAAAAGTTTATAGTGACATTACCCTCACTAATAAATGCTGTAATAATAAACAGGTTCAATCTCAGTTCTTGATACCTAATTCAATAACTGTTAACAAATGAAATCTTATACATTTTTATGTTAGGCTGATCGCAAATGCAAGATCCAGAATGGCTTCAAACCAAAGAGACAGAATATTGTTTTGTCTTTAACTGCAGAAAGAGACAGTTTGTAAATGCGAAGCACACTTGAATGATAAAGTTGTATTGAAATATTTAGATAATTAATTTGCTGTATTAGGAGAGGGTGTCAACAAAGAGGTCGAAATGTATGGGAAAAGACCAACTTCAGTTCTGGAAACGTAGATCCAAGATCTTACCGTTATCTTTTTTTGTAATTAAACTTTTTTCTGTTCATCTAAGCCTGAAATGGAAGATTAGAGGTGGATTTGGATCGAGAGTCTCACATCCTCCATCCTTCCAACCCTTTCTCTGTCTCTCTCAGCATGCATATTGTTATCAGAGGGCGGTGCACATTTATAAACACTCTCTATTCACTGTTTTGATCTGGCACTGAATGCAACCAGCCTTCTGTTTTTTAGTTTTTAGGGGTGAATATGAGACCTGCCCCGGTCTTTCATCTCACCCACTATCTCTCTCATATCAAGTCCACCTGATTTCACTGTTTCATCACTGATCGCTTGCATGACCCGTTCACAATTCATCCATCCTTTCATCTCTACAATTAATACAGAACATTGTGAATCACACTTCATCTTCAGGCTACCTCAGCTTTGCTTGGTAGCAGATCCATCAATGCTTAGAACAGTTTCATCCCTGCACCTGCTTTCATCCATGTTAAGCTCACTGGCGCTGGAACAAAAGCACCACACCTGCCACTTTAGCTACGACCACATCCATGCTCCAATTAAAGCCTGAAATGATGCAAAACCCATCCTTTTGTCCCAACTCTTACCAAAACATCCTCCACATGTGGCTGTCAAAAGGCGAACGGCAGCATGTGGATCCATCTAATGGATCTCAACAATGCCATTTTACTCTTTGATAGAGATGCTTGTTACACAAGCACATGAATGTGTATTCTTTTGGAGGGGAGAGTTTTGCCCGTAACCCCCCACTGTATGCTCGTTCACAGGTTTTTGTCAGAGGGATCCTGAAATAGACTCCGCTATCACACTCTGGCCCAATCAGCAGTGATGGATGGACTAATTGATGGGAAATTATCACACCATTCGTTTTTGGACTACTTCAGTGAACTCTATATTTAGAGTTGCTGATGTGTTATGTGTTGGTTTATTTTAGAGAAAGCAGATTTTTAGAGTTTAGTTCTGTGGTGAATTCAAGAAGTTTGCAACTAAATATGCATTTGAATAATGCTGAACCAGGCTTGATGATCAGATCTTGGCTTAATTTTTTAAAAATAAGTAATGAAATGGTGAATGAAGATATGACTGAAGTTTTATTCTACAAATTATAAGATCTTCCAATGACCATATCTTTTTTTTTTTTATTATACCCTAATGCATAAAACCATGAAGTTCAATACAGTGTCCAAACTATTTCACATGACTGTATACAGTCAAGTCTAAAATTATTCTTACCCCTG
This sequence comes from Danio aesculapii, assembly GCF_903798145.1. NCBI lineage: Eukaryota > Metazoa > Chordata > Actinopteri > Cypriniformes > Danionidae > Danio > Danio aesculapii. Next base: position 19,544,682 of record NC_079447.1, on the reverse strand, counting down.
GCAAATTTTGACTTTAAAGGACACCTATTTTACCCCTTTTCAAGATTGTCAAGAAGTCTTTTGTGTCTCCATAATGTGCCTGTAAAGTTTCAACTCAAAACACCCCTCAGATTATTTATTATATACCTTCAGAATATCAGAATATTGGATATTCTTCTCTGAACACAATGTACCTGTTTTCGTGGCCTGTGCCTTTAATGCTAGCTCTCCCCGCCCACTGTTCCCACGTGCCTGTCGGAGTGTACCTCAATCTCCGGCTGCGTCAGATAAACAGCAGAGTGACAGACATGAACGAAGCAGATCTCACGTAATGTTTGTGAGAAATACTATAGTAAGAATTTCCAAATGATTATTTGATGTATGTGTTGTGGAGTTAATTCAAGCCTTTTTGCAACGATGAGTTACAATGTTACAAAGTTCACGCACACAAACACTGTGCGCATTTAACTTTGCACTGTTTTTGCACAGTAAATGTGACAGGACACACATTAATATCCACTGCTGTATGGATATCCGTCATGGTAATGCACAAAACAAACCTGATTTAACATCTACAAACTGGGATTGGAGCGTCTTCTTTTATAATTGTACTGCCATGCGGCTGTGGTGATAAAGATGGTAAAATCGCTGTAATTCATTACAAACCTGCACTGTTTTAAAATGTATTAAACTTGTAAAACTCGTTCTTAATCACATTTGACGATGATTGATGATCACAGAGAGCTGAACAGATCTTTTAATCCCAATTGCTTTGTGCACGTTCTGTCTTCTTGATATGATTGCATGCGTTACTACGGTGACATGTTACTATGGAGCTGTCAATCAATTTGGTGGACGGGGAAACCACTCTACCAAGCCAAATCCTTCAGTGGGCCTCAAAATGGGAGGTATTTAGATCTTATTTTAACATCAGGAAATTAAAAAAAAGAGACTTATTGTCTTTATATCAACCCAATATGACTGTGGACACACTATTCATACACACAGTTCTGTTTAAACAGCTTACAAAAGCTGATTTTCATTATAGGTGCCCTTCAAAAAATATTTTCTGGTTAAATAAAAGTAGCTTTGACCAGAAATGGCGCAGGCTTCTCCCAAAAGATATTAAGAGGACGTAGACATGCCACTTTTTGTTTAAATGTAAATAAAACCTGAGATTTTTTTTCCCACAATGATGCTTCTTGTTTATTGTCTTATCTTCTGGGGAGAAGCCTGTGTCATTTACGGTAAAAAAATAAATAAAAAAACTTAACTTTGAGAATAAAAGTAACTTTGAGTCAAAATTTGCCAGTGGCAGAAATAATTTTGGGCTTGACTGTATTTTTGTAGATGTCTTATTATATTTGCTTATTACTATGACACTTTAAATACTTGCAAGGTTAAACGGCCCACCTTGAAGTCATGGTTTCAATCAATTCTTGTCTTTATATTTAAGTTTAGATGTGATTTTGGAAAATGTTACAGTGTACAGTATGCTATTTGCAAAAAATGACAAATCCTTCAGCAAATACCACTAAATACACTTACGAACACTCAAAGGTTGTAACTGCCCCCACCACCAACCCTACCCCAAAAGCTGCATAAAGGACACATTAATGCAGGTGTCAGGCAAGGTGGCAGGTCTACTGTCACATCTCGGTTAAAGTGCGTGATTTCTGCCGCTGATGCTGGCCTCAGTGTTCGCCTCACTGTTCCCTAGAACTGATGAATCATTCATCTGTGTCTCCACACATAAATCTCCCCACTGTCATCCCACTGCCATCGGCAACCATGTCATTAGTTAGTCAATGGCATCGCTTGGGCTTTGCCTTGGTGCACGATGGAAAGTGTTTTAACTTTTTCCCAGCAAATTACCATTCGTGAACAAGAATGAATTACTCCTGAATCCTTTCATTTGGTGACGAAAAATAAAGTCAAGTTATTGGAACCCCCGGTGTTTTGCTGGTTGCAGGTGCAGATTTGTTTTTGTGTTTGTATGAGTGGATAGGATGTACAGTATTTAGCTTTTCAGAGTAAATGTCAACAGACACTCTGTGACATTCCCTGTGCATCTTACAACTTCCAGTAAACACCTGAACAAACTACTTCACTAGAGTCCCTCATTCCCATGGGAATAACCCTGTTGGGACTTGCAAATGCTTTTGCCTTCACACATTCTCAGTAAACAATCATGATCCGAGTAATGATGTTTGTAGAAAGCCTGAGTCATTTGTTTGATATACACCAACAGTATACACAGTATTTTTGTTGTTTCTCGCCTTATTTCTGATGCTTCTTTTGTTAAGCACTCTCTCCACGCTCTGAAATGTGTAAATCTGTTATTTATACTGGTATTAGACTCCTGGAAACCTGAAGCACACTAGAGAAAAGCGGTCAAAGCTATCTATAATTTTATCTTTGCTTGTGGAGAAAATAACCTCGAGGGACTGTCTACCTCCAGTTTGACCCATGACAACATATTATTTGTGGTAGAGATCCACATGACTCCATGTAACGCATTTTAAGGCTTGAGTGATGCTTATATGAGTGTTTCACCATGTCATTTTTGAGAGCCTGTTTGGAAGATTATCGTTCTTTAGTGAAGCATTGAGTTCAAGAGCGAGGATGTCCTCCCTCCCTTTTCCGCATTATTCTGGGTCATTCGCTGAGATTTCAGACAAAGCCGAACATTCCCTTTCTGAATGTCACTTTGAATTTGACTCTGGAAACCCTCATGCTTGGTACTGCGGTCACTGAGCCTCGCTGGCTTTGCCCACTGGGAGTCATTCTTGTTTGGAGGATGAGTCGTCCTGTCAGTTTACTCATTGGTCAGTTTTTGCATCCTTTAGCCCTCGGCTGTGGACAGAATTCATCCTGACACTTTTAGGAGCTTTGAGGAAAACTCTCCACCATACTCTCACCAACAAGCCACTTTGGAGATCTAGCATTAATATATTGCTTACTAGTCACTCAAGCTGGTTTGATCTGTCAAATCAATGGCCACTTCTAGCATTGCAAATGGAACTGCATTTTTTATATATATAGAAATAGACCCAATCAGATTGAATCACATTACTTTGACTGTCACTTCAGAAAGAGGCGGGTTGCAATAGTGAAGTATTTTAGTGAGGTTTCAGTAAAACTGAATGACAAAAAAGTTTGAGGTAGTTAATTAGCTAATTCTACAATGGTTTTAAAAAGGGGTGTCAGTGGGCTCAGTAAGTGTGGGAAGGGGCCAAATTAATATTACCTCAGTGTGGTTCTTTAGGACCTCATAATTACTTTCTTTTCAAGATATGCAAGAAAGTCAAGGTGACAAAATGAACAGTTAGTTGACAATATGAAATTATAAGATATAATAAAATTACTAATTGAATTAATCAAGTCCTTACCGGAGGGCGAATAATAGGCCCTTTTCTGATCAAAAAGTAACCCTCATAGAGTAACTTTTTTAGAGACTTTTATAAAAAGTCTCTAAAAAATTTTATACACAGAAAAAAAGCCTTCATTTATCCAATTAAAAAATGTAGGGTAATGGTTTGCATCTAAATTTTATCAATTGACCAAATGAAAAATAAATAATTTACCTTAAACAATTTTTTCTCCATGAGAATATTTTTAAATAACCCGGTACAAAGCATATTTGTCTTGTTGAATTAAAGTCAATTTATTTACATACATTTTTTGTTCTAAACAAGAAGATATAGCTTTAATAAAAAACAACAATTCTCATAAAATGTACATTCATGCAACTACAAAAAAATTAGGATAATGGTTTCACATCTAAATTTGGCCACATGAACCAATGAAAAATAAATAATTTGCCTTTAACAATACATCTTTTCCATGAAGATACAACGCATGTTGTAATGATCGCTGTACATGGGCAACTGGAGCTACTCTAACCTAACTAAACTATTTAATGAATCTAAATGGCTAGCAGGGTACTATAATTTATGGCGAATAACACTCGTGTCCCATACACCACACAACCCTGAGTGTCTCTGTTGTCAGAACCATACCACCGGGGTGCTTACTTTACACACTACCCTCGTTAATGGTGATAGCCAAAATTTTATAAATAAATTAAATGTTGGGCTTAAATCACAGTAGCCAACTCACACATAAACATACAAAGTTTATAACAAAACAACCCATGTATTTTAACTAATATAACACATAACTAACTCTAAACAATTTCCCATGATGCACCTGGCTATAGTGTTGTGGGTCAGGTCATTACAATATTGAGTTTCTGTTTAATACGCATGCACTGGCCTGTGTGAGTAACCTTAAAATTTTACATTGGTCAAAACAAATATTTTTAAGTTGAGATCTTAACCGAAAACAAATATATTTAACTGTTTTGAACTAAACTGAAAAATGAAACAAATAATACACTTTAAACTTAAAGATACATTTTAATTGGATGAAGTACTGCTTGATATTTTTATATTTTTTCATTTTAATATAATATAATATCCTATCATATATCATATCATGTCATGTAAAATAACATTTAAAAATAATATAAACCATGTGCAACTTCAATACGGTAGCATGAATTGCAGAGTTAGCAACTGCACTTTTGTGAAAATGAGATTTAACCTCAAAATAACCTCATCAGAACCACATTTAAAGAAAACAATCTCCAAATAAACTATTATAAAAAGCTTTATTTGAGTAAAACTTCACCTGGAATTAATTCAACACTATAGTCAGAATATAATCGACCACCGGTGGCTAAACGATGGCTAAACAGATAAACCCAATCTGATGTGCCAGTGTACTCAGAGAGCATTTATGTGATCTTTATCACTGAGATGAACATTAGACCGTCTGGTGAACAAAGCATTAACTCAAGCATGGGATTAAATAGATTTGGGACAGAAAACGATTAGGTTCAGTGCTATTAGCTTTTAATGGGCTAGAGTTAGCCACAGAGCTATGGAGTATGAAGCAGGATACTTCCTCCTATAAAGTGAACAGATTCAGAAGGCTTTAGCAATTACTACAAATTAATTCAATTTTAAATGGAATTTCCTAAAGACGATTCTCAAGTGAAGTGTGAAGCAGACCACATTATCAGCACTGGTGGTAAACTGGGATCACTGAACTGGTGTATTTGGATGCTCTTAATGATGCTAGTACAAAAGAAAACATTAGCTTTTGCTAAAACCCCACAGCCCCAGTCTTGTAAAATGCCAGCATCCATAGGAAGCAATTAGTTTAGAGTGTGAAACAATGTGCATGTATCCCTTATGTGTGTGTTTGTGTGTGCATGTGTGTTTACATGGACACACAACATCACAACAACAGTGTTTCAAGTGAAAACATTTGTCATTTGGCATTTGTCCATTCTTCTGTCATAATTACAGCCTTTGTACTTTCACAGATGTCAAAATTGTGTGAAAAAACAAAAGTTCCGCGCTTCTTAGAACAAAGGCTCAAGTCGAAATATTATTCAAGACCCTTGGTATTTACGCAGACTGACTCACAATAAAAGTGCATCTTTTCTCTAAATAGACGTCCTTTTACAGCATCTGTTACGTCTGTCTGCTTATGCCTTGATATTAGCAAGAAGGGGTAGAGATATCAGGGATGTGGGTGTTGGTGATGAAGGGGGTTTCGGGTTCAACATCGTGCTGGGTGACATCTTGGCACCTCCAATGAGCAAACGCAGACCGGGAGTCGTGCCCTTTAGCCAAACCGTAACCGACTGTCAGGCTTTCGGTGCGTCTCACGAGGCTATGCTAGTTAGCGCTATCTGTCAGGTTGTGCTCTCGCCAACAAATGCTGTGTTTCTACCCTGAGATGGAGCAGAGGAGAGATGGGGGAGCTCCAGAGAGAAGCTGTCATCGTTTTTTTTTCTTCTCCCCCTCTCTCTCTCTCTTCTTTCCTATGTTACCGGTGCGAGCGAGGGCATCTTTCCTTCTGGATGTTCAGCTGGTGAAGGCTGTCCCGAAGAACGCTGCATCTGTCTAGAGAGTGTCACTCAAGCAAAACAGAGACAGCTCCCACGGGGCAGAATGAATTCATTCATGCCGTTAACCCCCCAGTACCTCCAGCCCTTCTGTCTGAGGTCGACATGTTACACCGAGACACTCACATACATGCACATACATCTACTGTGTGTCTGTATTGGTCTCTATAATGTTTACACTGGGGAAGCAACCGTGAGATTGGACTTTTTGTGTTTTGTGAGTGGAATCCCAGAATTGATTTGTATATGATGTTGGAATGAGACTGAGGTAAGCAAGAACAAAATTCTGGTACTAATGCTAAAACCAACATAAGGCACAAGCTGTGTAGTCTGATTGCAGAACAAATTACTCTTCTATGCCAGTTCATTTTAGTGAATCAATTGCTGTGGCACAAATTGCATACTGATTTGTTTCACAATCATTAAAATGTATTTATACTACCAACCAAAAGATTGGAGACGTTCGTTTTTTTATGTTTTGAAAGATACTTTCGTTGAAATCAGTTTTTTTATTAATTCAGTTTCAGTGTCACACATTCCTTTAGAAATCATTGATTTGATGATTAAAAATGTTTTCTTATTAAAAATAATGTGCTTCTTATTTTTTTGTGGAAACCATTCCATTAGAAATTGAAGATATTTTATGTACAGGGTATCCGCGAGGTCTTAAAAAGTCTAAAATCTACTGAAATGTTGTATTTTAGGTGTTAAAGGGGTGGTTCAGAGTGTATTTTTAAGGCTGTTTGTGTGTGTTTATAAGATGCAAAGCAATGTGTGCTCATGCTTTACTTGTAGAAAATCACATAATTTTTTCATATAATCCTACTTGAATATATACAGCTACTCGGCTAACACGAAAACGGCTGTCATATTTCCTAGTTCCTCCGAAAGCCCGCCCTCAAGAGTCTCTGATTGGTCAGCTAACATTAATGTGCTGTGATTTGCGGATTGGCTCCACATCACCAGGAAAAGCATCATGCGCCTATTAGCATGCGCTGTGCCTCTGCAGTGTAAATACTGTCGGTCAGTTTAGATGTTAGTCGTATCAATTTGATACTGAATCAGACAGAAAATGAAAAGGACACAGCTGAACCTCATGCCAGATCTCTAAAATAGTGTCTTTCATATATATTCGGGTTGTAAGCATATGTACTGTAAGTAAAATGAAACGTTCACATCTTTTGCAAGTTCGTTATTTGAGATGTACAGAATGCACTGAAAGCTGCCGCATAGAGAGACACTGCAGCGCTGGTGAAGATTGTGGCTGTTTACAGCGGTTTGACTGATAAATATGAATTTGTAGCTAAACTGTTAATGGTAAACTGCAATACAACTAAATTGTAAACTGCATTTCCCATTGTTAGCATCCTTGTTTACGTCCTTGCTACAACATAGTTAATGCTAGAAACTACACATGTAATAGATCAATTTTAACAAATAAAAATACTTACAGGTTGTGGCTCACAATCCACAGCTTCATTTATTCTGGTTGGAGCTGCTCCTTCTTTGAGAAGTTTTAAGTGAATCCGTCACTGTTCTGGGAGAGATTCTGTCCTAGCTAATATATTTTAAATAATTCTCTGGAACATAATTAAAATTAAATTGTGAGCACTTTTCTCTTTGTGTCGTGTCCTTTGGAAGCCCAAATACAGACACAGAAGAAGCTCTGTGGAAATAGCAGCATTTGAACAGAATTTTAGATTTTTCTGCTATAACATTACAGCACCTCTGGACACACCCCTTTGCTGCGCGGGGTTTAGGTTCGTGGTGAATGTGAGTAACCTGAAGCATTTGTGATCTCACAAACCCTGATGTATTTTTTGTGGTCCCCAAACTTCTTTGGCTGTAGGCTTTGCGAAGCTAACGCTGTAAAAGCTAATGTCTCCCTATGCATTGAACTTTGAGCGCATTACATTCAGAGATGTTGTTTATGTTCACACAGCTACATTACACATGAACTAAAGTTTAAAATATAATATCATAGTGCAATACGCCTTTAAATCTTTTGTTTAACAGGTCTTAATTTTCCTGTAATTTTTTTTTACTTAATTTTATTGTTATTGTAGACTGAAGTAATTGACTTCTATGTTTTGTTCTATTCTTGGTAAGGGTTGTAGGGTTTGTGATTGGATATATTTGAAAATTAATTAAAAATCTTAAATTATTATTAAAAAACAAAATGATTATTATTGTATTATTTTGTATTACATTTGTATACATTTGATAGGGCAAGTGAAAATCTTTTCTAATTAAAATATTTGACAAAAAAATCCTTAGTGTTTAGCCCTGTACAAGTCTAAATTTTCATTCATAATGGTCTTAATATCTTAAACAGTCTTAAGTTTAACTTGGTGAAACCTGCAGTAACCCTGCTTTAAAAAATGCTTAACCTTTTTTCAAGTAAATTGGTGACAGTAAAGACAGACAGAACTTTTGAAATTTTAAATAAATAAAAAGATCCCACAAAAATATGAAAAGGAACAAAATGTTTTAATGATAAGAATAGGAACCCTATATTAACCTATAATTAATAACAAATATAATAATTTCTACAAAAATAACCCTAATTAATGACCCTTATTAATTATTGAACACCAAAAATAATTGACTATAATTTCATATGAAGGAATTATCTTTAAAATATTTATTCACATTTTAAATAAGAATTAAAAAATAGTTTTATTTTTATGACGTTTTGATGAAATAAATGCAGCTTTGGTAAACAGCAGAGTCTTTTAGAATATTAAAAAATTATTAAGGTTTCAATGTTTTGACTGTGTACACTCAAAAATGAATTTTGCTTCTGCTTGTTCTACTTATTTAAAATGAGTTGAAACCACACAATTCTTAAATTTTTTTTGGGACAGCTTAATTTATGTTCAATCGACTTAAATTTATAAAAGCAATTAAGGTAACTTGATCAATTTGTGTTTGGACAACATGAAGGATTTGTGTGGAAGGCTGCATTTTTTACAGTGTGCTATATATAGAAGGAATGTATTTTAAAACTAAAATAAGTAATATATTAAGTAAGCACACTGTAAAATGTAATTAGACTAGGCTTAAAAAGTAAGTTAACCCATTGACCTAAAACAATTAATTGACCTAAAACGGTAAATTAACTTTGTACATATAGTACTTAAGTCAACAGCTCCAAGTTACAATGTATTTTTACTCACTTTAAGTAAAGTCAACTTGTTGCATTTAAGACATGTTTACTAAGCACATTTTGCAGTGCACTGCATTCACCATATGTAATATACAGTTTGGTTGCATCACATTCAGGAGTAATTGAAGTATGCTGAAAAATGCAGATGGTAAAGAGGATAAAAAGAGAAGAAGAGGCAGGAAAAGCAACATAAAGAGCAAAGAGGCTGTAAGGAAGTTGGTTATAATGTTGTGCTCACTCTGGCGGATGTTATGTTAGGCAGGGTGGAAAAGTAGGCCTGAGAAACCGAGAGGAATAAAATGGGGACCGCCAGTCGGGAGGAGAAGACGGCAGTTTTTGGGAGGTGAGGGGATTTATGAGCCGAGGAAGAGATATTAGCAGAAGAGAAATTTTCTTCAACAATACTATCTACACCTCTTAGTCCTAATTGGCTCTTATCTCTGGGTATCTGTAAACAGTCCGCGCTGTGAACTGCGAAATGGAGAAAGACACAGGGAGAGTGTTCACTGAAATATTCCCCATAAATGAGATTTATATTCATTACATTTCCAGAGTGGCTGTTTTAATTTGTCAGTCACCAGGAACCTTATCGTTTAAACCATTAAAGGCCTTCAAATGGTGTCTGGATCCCAATGGCCAAGCAAAACACAAAGCCAATTTCTCTTCATGTTCCTCATAGCTAAGAAAAATAAAATAGTTTCTGACCATTTGTTTGATTCTTTTAGGAGAACAAAGTTGAAATGAGGAAAAAAACAGTTTTAAAGGGGGAGATGAGATTAATACGAACTAATTAAGACAAGGTTTTCTGTTCCTTCAGCAGCCGCAGTTTGTGTTTGTAGAGCAAGTAATTAATTGGGTGAATAATGACACTTCTAATGCGGGCTTAGATGTGTTTCTTCCTCAGTGGATTTTTTATTTTTTTTTTTTACATATTTTTCAAAGTCAATTGATAAGTCTGAATCATATAAAGGCTCAACTTTTTACATCGAACTGGCAGAATTTCTAACCAATTTAATTGTTGCCAATTTAACCAAGTTAATTGTTGCTTTTTACCCAGTTCCTTTTTCCCCCTTTGAGGATGGTGTTATTAGAAACCTTGTCAAGTAGTTCTTATAATTGTGTAACTTTTTCTTTTCATTTTGCTTTAGGTGACCTTAAATTAAACAATGCATTGTTGAAGTGAAAGATGATACTTAATTTTAATATTTAATTTTTTGCAATGGAGATTTAAAATGCACACGCACACACACACGCACACGCACACACGCACACGCACACACACACACGCACACACACACACACACACACGTGCACACACACACGCACACACACACACGCGCACACGCACACACACACACACAATCTCCATAAGGTTTTCAGAGGCAGGAATAAGTCAATCAATGGGTTTTTTCTTTGCATAAGTTTGGTATGCCATCTACTGTATTTAAAGGTGCAGTATGTAAGTTTGACACCCAGTGGTTGAACTAGCTCTTGCACGCCTTGTTCAAAACACATGCAAGCTTAGGTTGCCAGATTAATGACATCAACCACAGTGTGCCTAACTATCAAGCCTAAAGGCTGATTTAAGTCATGTTCTAAATAAATGCAACAGCACTCAATAGAAGTCATATTTTCCAAAAGGAGGGAGTTTTTGTTCTAACCAACACCTGAAATTTATGTTTTAGAAACAGCTTTTATACCTTGCAGCTGAAAAACAGGATAAACTGACAATGTTTACCTCAGGTACAGTACACCTCATGTGCTTTATTTCAGTGTTAAATGCTAATAATGTGAGTTTGAATGCCAGTTTATATGACTAGTATTGCCATACTACTGAAAATGAACTTCAGAACTTCGTGCAAACCAACACATATGAGTGATTCAGCATGTACATTTAATAATGCTAAAGAGGTTTAATATGTATTAATTAGATTAGAAACCTTTACATCTCATTGGAATGCAGTAAGTGCAATATTCTGTGCTTCTTAATGGCTGAATTGAAATTTCTGTCGTGTTTCGTTTGGTGCAAACAGCCAAAGTGCTCATCACTGCAAATCTCATAATGTAGCATGTTGTTATGACACAGGGTTATAATATAACCTGCTCTCCTATTGTTTACGCTTGTAATTTTTATATTATTTGCTAATTAATAAACACCTCAAGTGGAACTCTGAATCTGCGTCTCCTTTCAGAGGCTGTTACTGTCCACCGTAGGTTGCATTTCGGTCACGGATGCATGCTTTTGAGCCTTCACTTACTAAATTAATAAAATACGCTGTTTTCCCACCAAGGCAACTTGGTGTGGTTAAATAGAGTTAGCTAAAGTGGTTTTAGGTGGGTTAAAAGAACCAAAACAATGACAGTCTTTCTGGCACATAACCCACATTTTTAAAGCAGAATATCTGACTTTACCATTGTTTTTCAGATAAACAAGTATGCTCACTTAGCTTGTTTCCTAAATATCTTCAAGCATAATATGGTATTTTTATGCTTTTAGAAGAGTCAAAAACTTGCATACAGCACGTTTAACCATTTTGACTCCTTTACTGCACAGATTCTGATATGGAGCTGCTGAAGAAAAGCCTGCTGTCTTTAATGCAATAACTGATTTACACACAGCTCAATTCCTGCCATAAAATTTGTAACATTTTGCAGCATTTCAAGCACCGGTATTTTCTTCAAAAGCTAAACCCAGTCTTTAGTTACAATGTGAAATAAAACACCCAATAATTGTGACTATTATCCCAGTCATGCAAGTATAAAAGTACCATCAGCCGAATTGCACAGGGAAGCTTTTTGCATTATAAAAATACTAGTTCTGCACACTGCTGTGTGAATAGAAGGTTAGCTGCGCCTGGTTTCATCCCGCATCTAGCTTTCATCCCTACCGTGTGGCTAAATGAACTCCAGAGGTGGGCCACCATGCCTGTTTGAAATCTGCACTTACACCTGGGTCCTCGACGGGCCCCTGTGGACCAGAGACTCCAGCTGGAGACAGGCTTAAGAGGAGATCAGTGTTTATGAGGTGGGCGGTGCGGCCACGGTGGTCTTACTCCTGCGACCCAAGTGTCTCTCTGTATTTGTAGTGTGGACTTGTATACGTTTGCGCAGCTCTGTAACCTTAAAAGCGCGGGATCAACTGCTGCCGTCCCCTCAGTGTTGTTTGAAGTGCCGTGGTGTTTTTTTTGTGGCCCCGAAACACTCTTCAAAGCGCTTTGCCTGTGCCCCCTGATAGACTGCAGAGGAGCTGTTTACACTGCAGAGAGTTTGAAGTCTCCTAGAGTCTGTTTGAGCGATTGTTTGTTTGCTCTCAGGAGATCCTGCAGGACGCTGGTAAGGAGGTGACCAGTGATGAGAACGTGTCTCAAAGCAGAGATGCAACCAAAATGCAACTGCTATGTATACAAGCCAAAATATATGCAGCTGAAAATATCTAATGCTTCTATCAAACTAGTTAATTTAGACTTATTATTTTATATTTGTGCTATTTACTTGTATTTTTTACTGTTTGTTTTAAAATTGACTGTACATTTCATAAAAAGCTTTTCATCCCAGTAGAGCACATCAAATGTGAATCTGGTTGAATGAATGTTTTGTGTGAGGTGAGTATGCTTTTCATTGATTTGTAATATTGTAATTATTGCTGATTTTAAATGAATAGTTTAAATGAATAGAAAAATTATATTGTCATCATTTACTTGCCCTATACTTGTTTTTTATATTTTGTGAAATATTGGAAACCTGTAACACATGGCTCCCGTAGTGTTTGCGCTTCCTACTACGGAAGTCAGTGGTTTTCAGCTTTCTTAAAAATATCCTCATTTGTGTTCAACACAATCCAGAAACCCAAAAAGGTTTGAAACTAATTGAGGGTGAGAAAATAGTGAGTAAATTTTCAGCTGTGGGTGAAATATCTATTTAAAGAGCCTCGATTATGCATTAAAAAAGGTCATATTTTAGTTTTGGGGGTCTTCAACAACAGGCTGATATGCATGCAAGGTCAAAAAACACTTATAATATGCATTTATTTTTGCCTAATTATCCTAACGACTCCCATATGATTTGTTCAGCGATTCATTTGTTCCCAAACCCCTCCTTAGCATGATGCTAATCTGCGCTGATTGGTCCAATGGCCCAGTCTGTTGCGATTGGTCGACTGTATTCAGCACTAAACAGAGAGGAATGCCCACCACGGCTTATCAAGATTGTTGAAGTAGTCAGAGTGTATTTGTGAGCCCAATGCAGGAGTGTATTAAAGCAATGCAGTTAAACACCAGCATATTTCTCTATTCTTAACCATGACACACATTCAGTATTAATCCACACAGTGGCAAAAGCTGAACTATTTTGAAACATGACCGCCGCATGTGTGTAGGAACAGCTGGCGGTGGCCATAGCAAAGACAAGCGGCAGGGGATCGCGAGCTCACAAATGTTTTTAAATCCGTAAAGAAATCAGTATGCGGCACATTTATTTTAAAGTTTTATTGGCCTAATAAAAACTGTTCAATTCAAGTCTCAAGTGCTTACAATTTATATGCGTTCGTTCAGAATCTTACATAGTAGTATTAACAGAGTTTATATTAACAAACATGTCTGTACATAAACATGGCTTTGAGGCTAAAGTTCACCCAAAAATGAAAGTGATCTAATCATTAACTATCCACCATGAGTTTTTTTCTTCACTTGAAAACAAAAGGAATGCTGGTTGCAGGGACCTATCGACTTCCAAAAAATAACTACGGAAATTATTGGGTCCTAGCAACCAGCATTTTTCAGAGTATCTGCTTTTGTGCTCAACAGAAGAAACTTAAATATGCTTTGAACAAGGTTTTTTTCCCTTTATTTCTTTTGTGTGAACTATTCATTTAGGGTGTATTTGTTCTCTGTGTGTTTTTGTTCATTTTGAAGGCTCTTCCATGTCGAGCTCTTGGTCTTGTGTCACTGCAGCTGTCCTACCCATGGTTGGCTGTTTAAATCGATTCATACATGGGGGGAGAGCAGACCCAGGATGAGTCCTGACTGACTGCAGAGCTGCTGTTAATATTTTATGAACTGAGCCCCAATGAGAAAAGAGCAATGACCGAGTAAGATATTTCCTCCTTTGTCATTGGCCAGTCAGCTCCTCTCGCCTCGGCTTGTAACTAAACGCCCTCAATGGCACAGGACACACATAAAAGTTGTTTAAAGTCTATAAAATGTGTCAGGGCAGACAACACTTGGACGATGCAGTAAAAAATTCAGTACATTCATTCCACAGAAAGACGCTTCATTTTTTTCTGTGTTGTTTTGAAGAAAGGGCTTAACTTGTTGCGTCTCTTGTCAAAGTGTTTTTCAATACACGGGGCTGTGAACTCTCAGTAGGAGGTGCTGAGATCTCTGAAGGTAAACCGCCATGATGCGGATGGTCTCTTTGATCGCAGAAACAGCACATTACACCCTAGTCCTCTCCAGCTGAGAGCAGATGGCCATTAAATTTACCGTTTTATTTTTTACAGCCTTTTTTAAAACTTATACGTGGCTTAAAGATTTACAGCTCCTTTTATCACAGTCATTTAATAGGCCAGCGCGCTGATTAGAAACATTCAGCATGCAACAACAAGAAGAGAAATGTTTCATAAATGCTTATCAGAATCACTCATCTAGTCTGTAATTCTCTCCATGCTCAAACCTCTTCCCCATTTCGAGTCCCGAGTCTGACAAAACAAAGACTAGCAATAGACTGGCTGTGTGAATCTGATTAGGTCTGATTGTCGAGGCTTTGAACTGAGGGGGAATGTATAACACTGCCTATAATCTGTGTTTGATCCTGTCTGCAGTGGTTTATTGGAGAATAATGTGAGTCTTTGTTTGCTTATTTTGTGCAGAAGGTCATGGCCAGTGTGTTTAAGTGTGCTTCATGAAAGAGAAAAGCACACGTTTACAGCTGTGTTTAGTTACTGTAGCGCACACTCTTGCCGGATTAAAACACGCCGTTTCCGCAGGTCTGCTCAGACAACAAGCGGCGAATGTCACACCTCCATTCAAGCGTGCTGCAAATACTCGTTAATCTTCATGTCAATCTGCACAGGCGTGCGGGTCTAATTACCCCAACTTGATTAGTCACAACGTGGAAAGAAAAAAAAAAATCACTTTAATAATGTCTGCCCTGTGCTCGCCTTAGTGCTAACTGACCACCTGGGAGTAGGGATAAGAGGAAAAATGCAAATTAAAATCGAACACTTTGCACAAACAATTGCATGACGCTCTGCAAAAATAAAGTAGTAAAGAAGAGTATTTCAAAGAGCAGACCATAGCATGACCTAGTTTTCAGTCTGTGTCTAGCTGTCTTGAACTTTTAATTTACTGTGAGAATAACAGTAGTTTATCCTCTTATTCTCAGACAGAATATGTGCAGACCGTCCTTGTGATAGAAGGAGACCACATCTGTGGTTTGGTAAACTATGTGTCGCCATTGGAATATTATAAAGCTTTATTACATAGAATAAATAGGGAGCTTTTGGATTCTGCCCAGCACTGGGATTGCAGCCACCATTCCATGTCCCCCAGATTTCTGCACGGCAGTATTATCTGTGAAATTCCCCTGGGAGATTGTCTCTTTTTTCCCCTTGTCTGATGCCGCAGTGGAATAAAGTCTAATATATCATGAGTCAATGGTCTATTGTTGTACTTGCTTTCCTTTCCCAGATGCATCTGCTGTTGATTAATGTTTTGGATTGGAATCCATCACCAAACCAGAGTTGAATGAATCTTTAGCATCGCATGCGCACATGTTTACCGGCATCAGCGCATTTGTTGTTGGGGATGGCGTGTCTCACCTTTTACCCTCCACATTTAACAATAGAGGGTCAAAGTTCAGTGCATTATGTGGCTAAAGGTCCAAAGTTCCTGACTTAGCAAATTGAGGTTCATTCTGAAAGAGGTTAGTCCTCACAATAGTGTCCAGCGGAGCGAACCACTGGACTGCAGAAAGGACACCGTGAGGACTAGTTAGCCTAATGAGTATTAATAAGCACCCACTGCTGCTCTTCACACCTGACCTGCATTCACTAAATGCAATTAAGAGAGGGGAGAAAGCCTACATTATGTCACCATGGGTCTTATTTAGTTAAGATTCATATGCTAACGAGTGTGCGGGGGTTTAATGCTACATGGACGTTTATTGCATATAGCTACATATCTACCTCTGTCTATCTGAGTCTTTGTTTGTTTACCCATCTGTTCATTTAGTGGTAAATCAGCCAAATTGATCATATCTCTGCTTTTAAAGCGAGAATAATTACTGTGTAGGCCATTTACATTTTTCCATGGGTTTTAACAAGTTTGAATGTGTTCATTTTGCATTGTTCATTTGCTGTGCAAAAAAGGTTGCAAGTCTGCATGACTCATTCATTATTTTTTTATTAAAAGTATCAATGCAAATAATTTACAGCTAAAAGGAATATATCTTCCTTGTCTTTCAGGGTGTTGTTAAGTGAAATCTAAAGTAATACTCCTATTATGCTAATTCTTAGGAATAATTAGATTAGAGAGTCTTAGACCTGTGCTGGATTTCCAATCAATTATTGTCGGTTTCCGAAAACAAAACAAAAACGAATCTGAAATGAAAACTGAGAGCAGCTTAGCAGCCTTTTTTCTTATTATATCGTAAATAAGATAGGCTCAACAGAACAGGAGTTTAACTGACATCCTGGGAGGAGGTTATTAAATTCTAATTATAAGGATGTTCCTCCGGTGGAAACAGAGGAGCTGAAAATTCTCATTACGGCGAAAAATGAAAGAGGCCTTAGCTTTACTGTTAGCAGATTAAGGATCAGCCGCAGAAACCTTGGCAAGCCAGTCATTGTATCTGCAGTGAAATAAAACAGTTGACTCAGGATTATACGGGGCCAAATGTACATCTGCCATCTTTCTGAAGACATAGAATCCTAGTTAAGCTTAATATGCACTGAAGAACATTCTTCATTATTTTCATAGAGGCTGAATTTTCAGCGGTCATTGTTCAATTGTTAATAATTGTCATGTGATCCTATATCCATATGATCCATAAATCATTCAAATATACTAATGTGATTGTCAATAAACATGTAATTCAGGATACTTTGATTAACTGAAACTTAATGTGTTTGAAATGGAAATATTTATCAACATTTGAACATTTTTACTGTATACCAATTGTATGCATCCTTGCTGCATAAAGTATTAATTTCTTTAAAAATACTCACTGACTTCTGTTCATTAGTGTATAGCATCTATGAAAAAAATATAAATTGTAAAAAAAAAATTGCTATATGCTTTAAATTTGGTTTATTGTGGTTTATTCGCATTTCAAATTAAAGCCACTTGAAATATACAACTCTTTCTTGTTTAGAGAGCAGTATGCAAATATGTACCCTCTTGATAGCAAAATAAACATTATGCACCTAAACAACTAAAGTAAGAAAACTGCAGTTAAAAAAAAGACATTTGATAATAGTGATTTGAATGTTTGCTGGAGTTATTCCAGGCAATTAGAACTCCTGACATGGACTCCAAATAATCCTTAATTTGGCTTGTTTTTGTTAGAAATGGCACACCAGTTTGTTCCTTAATTTGGCTTGAAGCATTTTAGGACCTTAAGGTGTTATGGCTGTTTCCCAAGGTATTTCAATATAGTGCTTGTTTAGTGTATTTCTCTGTGTTAGCAGTAAGTTGCTAAATAGTTTTTGTGTGGTTGATGTGCTAGTGCAGGGCTTCTCCGGAATCCAGTCCGGATCCGAAGTGTGAGGTTATTCAATCCACACCTGACTCAATTTTTTTTTTGCAAGAACATGCATAAAGGATTTAATTTGTGGCTTTCCTTCATTGATAAATGCTTCACGTGATCGAGCAGGCTAATCGCGGACGTGCACCTGCTTTAACACACTGCAGCAAAGTGATCATTTGAGTGGATGAAGATGTCAGTCTCACGGAAAAGAAAGCTTGATGAAGAGAATCAACAGTTCAAAGTTGAATGGAGAGAGAAGTTTTGCCACAAGCCAGCACAAAGCCATTCTGTTTGATTCATAATGAGACAATTGGAGTTGTGAAGAGTGGAAATGTCAACCGCCAGAGAGCTTTGCAGCTTTGGTGCAGTTGCAATCTGAGCTGCACGCAATGCTTTTTAATGCCCACACTTAACCTTAGCCCTCATAGTGACATCACTAGATCCATTGAGTGCATTGTGTCTGACATCTCAGCTTGCATCACCATGGCTGCATTCAAATATTATTTGCCTCTTTTGTTGTGCTTTGTACAAAAATACACTTATTTTAGTGGGTTTGCCACATTTGCCACTTAAAAAAAATAAATATTGTTGACTTGTGATGCATGTTGTGGATGTTTATCACAAACAAGTTACATATTAACAACTATTCCGGACCTTTGACCTTAATAAAAATTGAAATTTGTACTTTTTAATGTAGACATCGAGAACCCCCGTGCTAGTGATTTATTGTGATGATTGCTAGTGGTTATTTACCTTGCTAACGGCATGCTTTTGCAACACCTCCTGAGCCCCAACTCTAAACCAGACAGCTAAACCCCAACAGGCTGAGGTGGAAAGACAAGCTTTAGATGATTTCAGCACACATCGAAGGCTTCCGTGGTAAAATGAAAGGCATAAAAGAGTCAAGAAACTCTGATGTACACAATTACAGAGACATGCGTAGCAGCTACTGTGTTGTTTCTCTTTGAAGCCTGGAGCATATTTGTTGGCGAGATCAATAGGGGACCTCCTGGTAAACCTCATCAGACATCAGTGAAGTGGGAAATGAGAGAATAAAAAAAAAAAACAGGAAACGAAGAGGGCTTGTTGCATATCAATAGATCCATGACATGGCAAGGCAGAGCGCTTAATCCATGTACACACCCTTCTGTTGACATTATTCCCATTAGAAAATGCAAACATCAAGCACAGGAAGAGGTCTTTCTCAGCTCAGCCGACGATTAAATTTAAATATAGTGGCAACTATTAAAGTATTAAACCCTTCCATTTAACCCTGTTACACAGCTTAGCAGGGTGTTCTCTTTAGGCTATCGAGTTTTGTTAATTTGAGGAGCAGCAGTCAAAATTGATCCCTGACCGGCAGTAAGCAAAGTTTTACTGGCTCTCAGCGCATGCTCAAAGCCCACTTTAATAAAGCTTGGCCTGTCACAAGCCGTTAAAGCTGGAGGTGAGAGCCATAAACAAACAAAGATTCCGTACACGCAAACGCCTTTCACAGCAACCTTCCAAAACCACAATGCAGAAAACTAAGCCATTCTCACTGCAGTCTGTACACTGCTGTAAAACCCATAGCAATTAGGAGCGCTATAATTCACATAAGCGACGGATCATTAAAGGTCCTATTAGATGTCTTTTACAGGCATATCGACTGTTTTGAGGAGGGGGTAACAATCTGCTTCAGCCTAAAAACAGTTTCAATTAACTGGGCTTCACCTTTTTTTAATTAGTAGTACTTGCTAAACCTACTATTACTCATCCTGTGGATTAAGGGTTTGAACCATGTATGCTTTGGTAGGGTCCCTCATAATTTGTGCTGATGACTTAAATTATCACTCATTGATTGGCTTGTTGTGAGGTAGTGTGCTGTTACTTTTATAAGGAACTGGACAAGGGACATTTCTAGCGGGCAGTAAAATGACCATATAATTTATTTATTCATTTATTTTTTATTTTTTAAGAGAATTTGATTTGGAGGTATGTTTTTTTGTCTTGGTAAGTAAGAAACCACTGTAGTACTCTTGCAACCTCATCTAGAACATGTTTACAAATGTTTAGCAACACAATTTATAGAAACCCATAGCCTACTGAGTGGCAACTGTCTTAGCAAACACATAGCAAAACACTACAAGCTACTAGGAACCCCTTAGAAAGGGTAAAGTCTAGAGCAGATATGTGGCCACCCGGAAGTGCAATATGCACATTAATATAGCAGCATTTTTTTACAACAATGTATAACAATAATTTAATATTTTTACTGTACTGTGACGATTGGGTTTAGGGTGGGAGTGTGGGTGGGCATTAAAAAAAGCAATTGATTGGGTAATTTAATAGATAGCATCAATAATACTCAGTACAACTACTGATTTTACAGTGCTGTGATGGTTTGGTTTAGGGTTGGGGTGGGGGTAGACGTTAATAAAATACAATAAATTGGAAATTTAATAAATACAATCCACTTTGCTTACAATCCACTCATCCTGTGATCCTCTGTAGAAGCATTGTCTGTAAGTTTATTATTTGTTTGTATTTATATTCTAACTCGTATATTAATGTAAGTACATAAGTAACTATAGCTCATTGTATGTGCTTATCTTTTTACGTAGATTCACTGTTTTAACATACTCATCATGGCATGGAATAAAGCAGCATTCTCCCACAATCTCACGTGTTAGAAAGAGTTTATCTGTCAGTCTTTGGGAAGAGAGACACCGGAGTGAGGGCAGAACAAGGAGTGAAATAATGTAAACCAAATCACCAAGTGACAAAGAGAGCTTTAATTTTTTTTAAACTGGTATCTATTATTTACCATAATTAAACATAAATAGTTAGACGGGTACAGAACAATCCAGCAAAAATGTATAATAAATTACATGTTATACTAATATGATAAATTATTGAGATGTTGCTGGTATGTGAAACAATCAAATTATTTATATGTAATGTGTTTTTAACATCGTTTAATTTTTATCAATAAATTCCAGTTTTGATGTTGTACAATGAGGATCTTGTCATTTTAATTTCTAGTAAACAAACATCCTCACTGTCCTTACCAATGCCTGAATTAACGGCACAACCTACTGATTCTTGACCTAGGGAGTTGATTGAATTGTGTAATGTTGCAGTGTGAGTTTCAGATGAAGTGTATTGTGGCCTCCACAACATTGTTGGAGATTGATGGAAGGATCATCTGGTCTATGCAGATAGGACTTATCAACAGCAGAGGTGGATGAGATCTGCCAGCAGACATGCCAGGTTAGGAGACACTGTCACAGATCAGACACTCCCACCGGTTGCACAATACCACTGCGCTTTATATTCAGCCTGTGAAGAATGGGCCGGAATTTCCCCGAGACAGTCAATGAGGTGTTTTTAAAAAGAAAATTCTGTAATTCTCGAGCTGTCACAACAGAGCAGAGATAGCCTTCAGCTCTGAGATTTCTCTTGTGCTGCTTGTGCGTCCAGCGATGGGGGAAAAGGATCCGTCTTCTGAAGGAACGATCTGAAATTGAATCTTAAACTATGGCTCTCTTGGCTGCCAGATCTGAATGTATCTCTCTCCCCATCGCTTTATTCTGTGGCTGAAATGCTGGGAAGCGTTTGCTGCACGAGAATCTGCAGTCAGATCTTCCATTGCACACAAATGGATGGGTTTGATTTAAGAGACTCTGCAGTTAATGATCAGCAAAATGCCCATACAATCAAGGACACAGTTACTAGTTTGGGAGTTTTACAGGAAATTGAATCAAAACATCTCTAGGAAGATAGGATGTCAGTGGTTGTTTGTGTAGACAATCAACGTGTTGATTATTAATCAGTTGGTTTTGGTTAAAATAACAGTGGTTGTGCTTTGTCAAGCTGTTTTTGAACAAAAGACTTGCATTTGTCCAGTTGGGCAAATTTGAATCAAAGTAAGACTATAATTATACAGTGCAATGAGTGTTTTTTTTTGTGTTTACAGAAAGTGTTGTACCAAAAATGGAAATGTTTTTTTTTAATAACATTGTCAGAATAAACTCTGTTCACGCCTGTACGCATGTTCCCAAATCAACCTTTCTTGTTTTGGATTTCAAGTGCTCAAATGCTTATAGGACGAATAATAGAATGTATGCGTATGATGTCACAGTTTTTGTAGTTAACACAAAAAATGTCAAATTAACTAATAATTTTATTTTTAAAAGTTTGTTTTCAGGGCTTTAACAAATAAAAGTAGCAATGTTGTCTAAATAAATGGTCAAAACACAGAAAACTTTCACATTTTTGTTGAAAATAGTGTCATGTAAGGCTGCAATTTAAAAAAAAAATTCTCCCATGCGGCACAGATCATATATGGCTCATGTATATGTAAGCAGGAAATAAAAAATAAAGATTAGGATTTATACAAGTCAGACTTATGTCTTGTTCATATGTGGAAATTTATCCTGTATGATTCAGATCTGTGCCCTCGTGTCTGCAACGTAAGTAGGTAGATTGGATTTTTAACTGTAAATGCGAATCCCACATCATTAAAAACCATAGTGAATTACGTAAATTCTGATGCTTTCATTTCACAACACACTTCAGCAGAGTCCCAAACCTTACATTTCATATACTAAGGCAAAACAGCTATTATATTGTCATTTAGGACAAGTATTTAAGCATGTGAGAGAGAGAACGCAACATCCGACCCATATCCACACCATGGCCATTACAGTAAGATGTCTACTGGTTTAAAAAAGCCTAGATAACAAGAAGATGGCCAAATGAGAACATTTTTGCCGTAAACTACAGTAAAACAACTTGTCAAAAAGAATAATAATTAAAAAAAATCCTGTAAACAGATTAAGGCCCAATCATAATTCTATTTTTGTACCCCAATCTTTTCCCCTTCCCCTTGGCCCTTAAAAACGAGTGTGAAGGGGAAGGACTTTAAAATGTACCCCATCAGGAATTGGGACAGCACTACAGCACCTGCACACGTCATCATATGCCATCGCGATCTCATGCTTCATATGAGATCTCACGATCGCGACTGCTGTAGTTATTCCAGTTGTGTTATTTTTTGGTATTTATCTTCAGGAAATCACTGAGGGCATATATTATGTTATCATAGTGATCTAATGTGGCAATAAGATCGTAACTGTGCTGTGCATTTACACCGTGGCCATATTCATCTATGTAAACACACCAAAAACAACACTAACATTATAGCAGACACTGTAAAAAGCTCATTCCCAGCCACTAGAGTTTTCTGGCAGGGTATTATAGTGTCATCAAGAGACAGAATGTTGTGGGACTGCTATACAGGAGTTTTTATTAGGAATTATAGATCGCAAAATTTAGCAGTTTTTATTTTAGGAATGATGGTAAAACATGAACGCGGTTATGAGTATATTAAAACATGTACTTGTTTGTTGTAAAAATTCGTAAGAATGACAAAAAATACTAATTTGTGGATCTCCTTAACTCCGGGTGCAGCTGTGGCTGGTGTATTCTGGGAAATTTTCTTACCCCTTGGTTACGAGTGTGGTCCTGAAAAATCTTGAAGGGCTATCTACCCCTTGCCCTTAGCCCTACGCCTTCAAGCTAAAGAGAATTGGGACACCCCTACCCCTTGGTGGGAGTGCGCAAAATGAGGGATAGGGGTAAAGGGAAGGGCTAAGGGGTAGAATTGGGATTGGGCCCTAAATATAGGAATGGAGAAAAGGGTGCTCTTTTATTATCAGCTACCAGTCAGCGCCCACTCTTTTTTTCCTGGTCATTGCGTCTTGTCATTGTGTGCAGTGGAAATGCAGACATCAGATAGGAGTCACTTTTAAAAGATGATGTTAGCGGGTCGTCAAAAAAATATACAGTCACAAAATCAGAATTAGCCATCAAGAACTGCAGTGTAAATGCAGCCTAAATGTACTGTACACTTTAGTCAGTTTTAAGAATGTGTCATTTTTCACAATTCGCAGTGCAAGTTTGTTTTATCCACTTGGAATGGCTTTATCTGACAAGCTGCTATAGTTATAGTTATTATTTTTGCACATTTATGAATAAAGCTCTAAACAACAGCAGTTGTTTTGACATTTATAGTTGTAAGTGACTGAATGCGCTTCCCAAAAAACCTTTTACAGCGCTTTGGGTTCAGCGCTAAATGGCCTTGACTTGGACTTGATTTGAGATTCTTTCTCTCTCCAAAAGCATGTGCTTTCTGATTACTGAAAATGGTGCATGAATAATATGAAAGACTTTAGCCAGTGTATGACTGTACCTTCATTATTCTACAGCCTTTTAAAGCCGTATGCCAGAGCTGTGTTACTAATGGGCCGTAGAGCAGAAGGTGACAAAGGAAATGCAGCGGGAACAAAAAAAGGCAACTGAATCCTTCTTTGCTGATGTGCCGTGCAAAGTTGCTTTATCCCATTTGGGGATATCTGCAGTCTTGTCATGTATTGGAATTGAATGTTTTATTTGCTGTAATGCATTGGATGTTTTTTTAACAGGCAAAGCTGATTCTTATTCAGCTTATGTCTCTGAGAAATCTATTTTAGCTCAATGTTGGTAACACATTCAAACTGGCACAGTTGCTATTATTATTTCAAAACACATGATCTATATAGGAAAAACTGCATATTATAGAATGGTTTTATTTTAATATAGTAGAAGAAATGTAGAGCATTATAATGAGATTATATCTATAGACTTGCATGACTTTCAAAGCTAAATTGTTTGAAGTAATGCATAGCTATGCTACAAAGTCACTATACTGTATTCATGAAAAATTCAACCATGCGAGAACGGAGGGTCAGTGTGTGTTTGCTTACCAGTGGCCAATGGTAATGATGACCTCTCCACCTGGCCAACAAGACAGACACTCTGGGGCCGTTCTGGAGCTGCTGGACACATTAAATCATCCTGTCTTCCTCTTTCTTTCTTCTTTCTCCTCTGCATTCCTGGCCTTTTCCTCTCATCCCCAGAGCTGCTAGATCAACTCATGACCTCTGAGGTGGCCTCAACCACTGTTTGCCAGCGTAAAGATTGTTTTTCAGCCCTTGAAATTTCACCCTGGGGGTGGGGAGTACTTGGGGACAAGGTCAGGAGACTGTGGGATGGCACCCTGGTGGGCATTAGGGCAATAATTGTCTTTTATGAGCACCAGCTGTAGAGATGTCAAATTCTTTCTTTTTTTTTTTTGCATCATATTATTCTGGATTGCAATTGGCCCATGCTTTAAGTTCCCATGTCTCTTATTTCTACAGTATTTCTGCTTTCTACACTTTATCACCTCCAGATAAGTGAGCTGTCACAAGAGGTTGACAGGCCATGATGGCGGTCATTCTCGGCTTGTCAGTGGACATCCAGGCAATGTCTTTTTGGCAGACGACAGCCCTCTGTTTTAAGGGTGATGTGTTTTTTTTTTCTCGTTTAGAATGCATAGCTACGGAGAGATGTGCCGGCCGTTCAGTGCGTTAAGCTCCTCTCACCAGAATTTAGAGTGCAGACTCAAAAAAACCTCGCCTACAAGGGCATTATTCCCCCGCTTTCCTTTATCAGCCTCCACAAAAGTGGGTCTCAGTGCTGCGATTTCATGCTTTCAGCTTACTAATAGCATTATACAAAATACCATTACCCTGGGAAGGACACTGCCGCACAAAAATGAAGGCAGAGCTCATTTTGGCCGACTGAGTGTTTTTGTAACAAAAAAAAAAAAAAAAGAAGATAGAACTTTTTTCTTGCAATGCACTGTGATCCTACACACAATAAAAGCTCTGATATGCTATTTTTCCCTTTGGGTTGTTTATTGTTTACTGTGTATGTGCATGGCTGTTATGTTGGGATCACTGGTTTCAAGCCTTGAACTTGAGCGTGCAGTGATTTTCGATTATTTTCTTATAGACTCCATTGTAGGGGAAAAAATATTCAATGTGTTATATAAAGAAATGTTATATATAGCATTTTTCACTCTGCTTTTCAAAATCCATAGAGCTTTCTTTTCTATAGAACATATGAAAGTATATGAAAATGGTGGATGTCTAGCTTCAAAAACAATGCTAAGGATAACAAAAGAAATACAGACAAGAGTTTTAATGAAAGAAATTGAACTAATAATCTTCCAGTCCATTGAGGTGTCAATGTTTCGACTCCATGTTTGAGAGAGTTGAACTCTTGAATGATGGCAATAATAACCACAATTAAATAAGAAGTGAATCCCCTATTGATTAATTATTGTTTTGCATGTGTACAGAATAACACTTACTTTAGAAATTGTGAGGATTGACAATGCTTGACATGCTCTTTTGTTTTGATCAAGCACCAAATCTTTATTTTCTGAAAATTAATCCCAACCATGGATGACAGAATGTTCATTATTTATTCTCAGAAAGCCTCTTCACAGTTTTCTCTTGCAGAGTTGTCATGTCCACTTATTATACGTGTTATGTTTGTTGTTAGGATTGACTCATGAATTAATCAAGTTTATGAAGATATTAGAGTAGGCAGATACATGTGACAATATGGTGATATTGTTTTCAATTTAATGTATGTGGATTTATTTTGAAGAGAGACCAATCTTATTAAAATGTCCCTTAAAGGTCCCGTGAAGTTTGACATATGCAATTTTATTCGATGTTTGTTGTAATCTTAACCGAAACACGATGAGAGGGTGAGACATAGAGTAGCTTCTCCATACACAGTAAACAAAATAAAACAGCCAGTCGTCTTGTTTATCACAGTGAGAGCAATTGAGCTCAAGTGCATTAAATGAAAAGCAAATGAGAAGTGCCTTGAAGGGGCGGGGCAGATTCTAGAAAGCATTTGATTGGTTAAGATGTGATGAGAAATTGTAGTGTGAGTTGACTTGAATAAAACTGTTGGTCCATTGGGGCGGAAGTGACAAACTAC
Organism: Danio aesculapii; assembly: GCF_903798145.1. Taxonomy (NCBI): domain Eukaryota; kingdom Metazoa; phylum Chordata; class Actinopteri; order Cypriniformes; family Danionidae; genus Danio; species Danio aesculapii. The sequence continues at coordinate 19,517,941 of NC_079447.1, read as the reverse complement.
AAGCTTTACATGTTTAAATCAGTTTTATATCTTCTAAATATAAATTTTGTCAGTGTTTTTTTAGCACACTTGCTTATACGTATTCTAAAAATGAATAATGCTGATACTAACATCTAAAAAAAACTTTATTTTAATTTCATAGGACCTTTAAGTTATTTAGTTTGTTTTCTACAAGCTGCATAGAATTTTGGTAAACTGCAAATGTCACTCTGTAAATGGGATTAAACCTTAAATGTGAACTGAAAGATCCAGTAGATTCATTCAATCGTTCATTTGTACTGGTTTCAGTAATGAATGAACCTTTCATCGAATGAATCATTTAATTCATTCTTAAAATGAATCAGAAATCAGACAGCTTTATGAACTCTCATGAGTACACTCAGCAACATCTTTCATCTTAAATGGAGCTTTTGTCTTTTACAAATCTGCCTTGTAGCTTCAGAAGACCTCAAATGTGGACTTTGTTTTATGGTGCTTTTGTTGAGCCAAGAGAGATATTTAGAATAAATTCCTATTTTGCGTTTCACATTAGAAAGAAAGTCATGCAGGTTTGGAATGACATGAAATGATGACAGAATTGTCATGATTGGGTGAACTGTTCCTTTAATTGATGTGTTCAGTGGCACTTTGTTTACTCAGGTGCCTCTCTTTCCCTTGTTTTTCCCTCTTCATCTTCTCTCTTGCTCACTCATCCTCTCTCTCTTTCCCTCTCTTTGGTGAATAATGAACAAACCCTTTGAAAGCAGATGTTGCCTCTTCATCAGCCTCTTCAGAGAGACCCTCTTGAAAAAATTAGTTTGTTTAAAAAAGGAAAAAGAGATAGGCAAGCAGCATCAAAGTGCCGACTGACTGATGTTAAAAATGGCCAAACCGTGGCGGTGTGACAGAAACAATACCTCTGGCACATCTCTGGCTAAGCACCATGAACGATAATGATATTAGACATGGCCCAATGAAAATCCCTAACCTGACCCTTGAGAAACCACTTTATGTGCCTTTTTTGGACTTCTTGTACTCCATTGCAGTGTTGATGAAACAGTTGTAGGATATGAAGCCATTCATTGTGTTATTTAAAGGGCTAGAAGCCAGACAATAGCTTTGTACAGAGAGTTGACTGCTTTTTCATTTTGAAGTACGAAAGCACCAATTTCCATTCATTTTCATTGCATTGAAAAACATGGATGATATACTCCCACTGCTTTTTACTTTCTTGATGGCCTATTAATGTTACTAGACGTTATGAAAAACAAGAAGTCAATAATTAAGGCAAAAAGGGAAAGAGGAAGGCGGGGTTAAGAGGCTAGTCTTTTGTAGTAGAAACAGAAAATCTATAAAATAAACGATTCCACCGTCCTCAAGAGGTCAGCTCAAGATTTTCATGAAAAACTTGCACAGAAATAAGAAAGAAAAAGCTTTTGTAAATCAAGAAGGCTTTGGCCTTTAGATCTAACGAGAACATATTGAAGTATTTTAGTGGAAAACAAGACAGTTTGCATGTCTTATGTAATCAATACATGGCAGATTCAATCAAAAAGGTACAGGACAAAACCTACAGCAGCTTGTGTACAAAGGAAAAAGAAGTCAGTAATGAAGGAGTGCCTACAGATGTTTTTCTGTTTTGCATGGTTTTTGTCATTTACAGCATTTTAGTGAATTTCAGACATTCCTTGTTACAATATAGAAAAATAATGCATCCTCATTTATTTTGCATATACTCTTGATATTGAATGAAACTGTATAAGGTAGAAAAATAAAATAACTACTAAGTGTACGATTGTTAAACATTTATAAGAACCCTTTAGGATTAAAACAGCATATGATGTGTGTGTTGGGAAAAAAAAATCAGGCCAACATACTGTAAAGTTTGTTTCGAGAAATGGAAACTATTCAGTTTTCTCTGGCTGGTAAACACTTATACACTACCTGACAAAAGTCTTGTCATCGATCCCAGTTGTAAGAGCAACAAATAATAACTTGACTTATAGTGGCAGAAGGCAGATTTTTCTAATGAATCATCTGTTGAACTGAATCCCAATCATCACAAGTGCTGCAGAAGACCTATTGGAACCAGCATGGACCCAAGATTCTCACAGAAATCAGTCAAGTTTGACCAAGCAAAAATCATGGTTCAGGGTTACATTCAGTATGGGGGTATGCGATAGATCTGCATAGTGGATGGCAACATCAATAGCCTGAGGTATCGAGACATTTGTGCTGCCCAGTACATTACAAACCACAGGAGAGGGCAAATTCTTCAGCAGGACATATTCTCATACCTCAGCCTCCACATCAAAGTTCCTGAAAGCAAAGAAGGTCAAGGTGCTCCAGGATTGGCCAGACCAGTCACCAGACATGAACATTATTGAGCATGTCTGGGTTAAGATGGAGGAGGCATTGAAGGTGAATCCAAAGAATCTTGGAGTCCTGCAAGAACGCTTTCTTTGCCATTCCTGATGACTTTGTTAATAAGAGTCATTGCAGAGATGTATGGATGCCGTCATACACAATATTAATTATTTTTTTCCATTGCACCATGATTTTAAGTGACAAGACTTTTGTCTAAGCAAAGTCAGACCTTACTCTCCTAATTAAATATTAATCTAGAGGTCTTTACCTTTCATATAAAACACTTCTGATACCAAATGATCAACTAGAAGTCAAGACAAGACTTTTGTCAGATAGTATAAATAATCATTGTTTTTTGCAGAGGCTTTGGCTAATTTTAAGTTAGTGTTATTTGAGTCTAACAAAATCTGTTTTTTGTGACTAAAAACAAACACTTAAAATCTAATTTATAGTTTAAATTGAAGTTGCAATTCTAATTGAAAGTGACACTGACCCAGTTTTTCAATTTTTAATACTAAAAACATTATCGAAAATGAAATGCAGAGAGAAACTTCTAAATGTCGTAAGCCACTTTTGCTTGATTGATCGCAGGTGCTTTTCCTGTTATTTTTAATGAACCACTTTTTTTTCTCAATACAGGACATGACCTCCCCAAAGCGTCTTCCTGAATAGTTCTGCTTGACTAGAGAATATTAATCATGTTAAATGTTCCAACCGGGTCATTTGTCAGGGGGTTAATCAGGGCGGTATTTGTCAACCTCTGACTCCAAGGTCAGGTGGAACCCCAGGCCCAGTGATACAGTTCATAATCGAGATGGGACGCTAGTAATTATTGCATCTGGATGATGAAAAGAAAGTTCTAGGCCAAAAAAAAAAAAAAGGATTTTATCCAAGGGAGCAGTTAATTACCAGTTACATTCTTGTCAAATTTTAAACCCTCAGGATTTTTTTTAAATGGGTAACCAGGGTCAGATTGACCAATATTTTGCTATTTAACATTTGTAAATAAAATCATTTAATTCCTTGATAGATTTTGTTTGTTCGATTAGTCAGTATTAATAGTCTATATTTATCATCAGATTTAGTTCTAATATTTCGTGCTTAAAGACACGACAAAGCTACATAATATTTTATTTTTCAAACAGTTTATGCTATTCTGGTACAATTTATATTTAACCATTTTAAAATAATATTTAAATAGCCTTTATTTAAGTTAAAAATGCTTAGGTTTTACCAGTGGTGGCAGGAGTACTGAAAAATCATGCTTAAGAAAAAGTACTGTTACTTGCCTAAAAATGTAGTGCAAGTAAAAGTAGCTGTTGTAAATATTACTCAAAGTAGAAGTAAAAAGTAGATCTTTTAAAAGTACTCAAGAGTAGTGAGTATTATGCTGTATTACGCTGTAAAAGTAACATTCTGTAGTGCATTTAGTTATTGCCCAGCAGGCACATAACATCATAAGACATTAATATTAGGTTAGATTTAGGTTGTGATGAAAGGTGACAAATTCAATGTCTAGCCAGCATCTGAGGACAATATTATTTTGATGTCCAATAACGATGTCAAATGATGTTGATTTTAGGTTGTTTTGGAAAGTGACCCAAAGCCAACATCTTAGACCAATGTCATATTAACGTCAAATACTGACATTTATTCATCAGGTATGGCAACCAAAATCCAAAAGCTGATAGACGTCATAGTGGTAACGTCCACACAACATCAAGCTGTAACATCATTAGACGTTAATATTTGGTTGATTTTTAGGTTGGACATTAGACATTGACCTGACTTTAAGTTCTGACGTCAACCTGATTTTCATTTCCAAACAAAATGCAATGTCCCCATGATGTTGGGGTATCAATGTCAATCTGACAGAATGTTGACATCTTATGCCTGCTGTGTTGAAGGCCATTTCAGTCATCATACATTAAACATCCGTTCTCTTCTCATCAGTGACATGCATCTAAACAGTCTCTGGGTCAATGCTTGTAAAGATTTTGGACCTCTTCTTGGACACTTTTAACACTTCCAAACAGTTTGCTTCATTTATAAATCGCCCATGTCTTGAGGGTATAAGTATGATGCGATTTACCTTCTATGTGTGATTTGATTGAACAGGAATTGCAGGACTGATTTTTCTAATACCCATAGACAAATAAAAAAATAAAGTAGTGACTGCAGGTTGAAGGAAAGTAGTGGAGTAAAAGTACAGGTACAGCATTAAAAATGTACTCAAGGGAAAGTATACATTTATAAAACTACTTAGTAAATAACAATTCCTGAGGAAAACTACTCAATTACAGTAATTTGAGTATTTGTAATTTGTTACTTTACACCACTGGGTTTTACTCATTTTCTGTTATTAAGTGTTTGTATTTGGCTTTTATTGATTATTAGTTTGTTAGTTAAAAAATATAGCTTTCTTAATTAACTATACTTATTGTATTTAATTCTTATATTTATATTGTTACTTTTTTTTTCATTTATGCAAATGTGAGAAGTGATCGAATAAACATCCTTTGAACATTTTGTTGACAATGAAAGTTTCCATCAGATGTTTACACTGAACAAAAAAGTAAAACAGAATACCTTTTACTCATTGAGGCCCCGCTTTCTGCATTTATGTACTTTTTGGGTGCTGCATTTGAGGTTTATAAAATGTAGAAGAATGTGAACCACTTCATCAGACAGTTTCAGTATGAACTGCGAGTGCTTTGGCCTCTCTTCTCTCACCTTGAAAATTGTTACCGTCAGCTTGCCATCACTTGGCAAGCTAACATTGCTCACACTTTTCCTTCTATCGGTGATGATTTTGCAGTAATTGTTGGCGTCTCTCAGGTGTGTGTGTGAGCTCCCGTCTAGACAACACCAGTCTTATATTAGAGATTATAAAAGAGGCATGACTGTCACTTACGCTGTGAGAACTGTGTAGCACATGTAAGTGTTTAGAGGGGAGGTCTGTGTGTTTGACAGGGAATGCTGAAATAACGTGTTTTATTGCACCTTGAGTGTAAAAATCAAGGCCGCCGGGAGAATGTTTGTGCCTCTTGTGTTAGCTAGCGTGTTTAACGAGCGGAAAGAAAGGAAACGGCCACCTTGTCACGAATGCGATGCACACAAAAACTCAGTTTCAAGTGTGAAAGTGACTCACTTAGTCAGCAGACAGGCTCTCTGTCACTTTGTGATGTACCTTTTGTGTTTGCTCTTCCAAGAACATGACATCCTGTTATTTGGCGTCACTATGCAACTCCCCCTGTGCCGTTTGTGATGCAGACATAAATGAAACCTCAAACAGCACTGCTTAATGAGGAGAGGTGCGCCAAATACTTTATAAAAGTGATTAGATATATGATTTTACTCTAGCAATTATCTAGCAACATGCTGACAACCACCATTATCAACACTACATCTAACAACCATCCAAAGCACCTTAGCAACTGCATACCAATCCCTAGCAACATAACCATTCAGGCACCTTTGCATCTGTATTCCAACACTCTGGCAACCACTATAAAAACACCTCCCTGCAAACACTTGTTTATGGCTTCAGAATACTAATTCCCTCAACACCCATAATACACTACAGTTATAATCTAGTAGCATAGCAATGATTTGCAGCATAGAAAGCTGCATAGCAACTCCACGGCAACCACCCAGCAACATAACCATTAAGAACATCTTACCAACCTCATACCAATTCTCTGGCAACCACCCACATCACAATAGCAGCCATCTGAAGAACACTTGAGATATTGTATACCAGTGTTTCTCAACCATGTTCCTGGAGGACCACCAGCTCTGCTCCATGTGTCCTTAAGCAAACGCACCTGATTCAGATTATCAGCTCATCAGCAGCGACTGGAAGACCTGTAATGGGTTTTACGGACACAGGAGACATCAAAAACATGCAGTGTTGGTGGTCCTCCAGAAACGTGGTTGAGAAACACTGCTGTTTACCAACTTGGTATACCACCCAAAACAGACTAGCGTTTATCTGTTAACACTACCGTTAACAACACTGAACATGCACTTTCTGGCATCATAATAGCTGTTTATTAACTAAGTGGTTACCAACACCCTGGCAACCACTTAAACTTTTCAGAACAGCGTAGCAACTTCATTTTAATTACCTGGCAACTATCCGCATCATGCTAAAAATCATTTAGCAATAATTAACTCTTGGAAATAAGACATTTAGCAACACTTAATGTCCACTGTGTACTCATTGCTCTAACTCTTTCAGATTTTTGTAATTATTGTAATGTAATAATATGCAAATTTTTTACAAAGCTGATTTGGAATGATAATTATTGTGAAAACCTTTATACAAGTAAAATTGAATTGAATAGAATTGTACTTAAGATGATGCATAGCAATTCCCTGGGAACCATCTAGCAACAAAATAGCTATTTAATAAACATTGCCTAGCAACTACCCAAAAACAGTAGTATTGAGCAAACATTAAGAAGTGCTTAGTAACCATCCTAACAACATTCTAACAATTGCTCACAACACCTTAGGCCCTGTTTACACTAATAAGTTTTAGTTTTAAAACGCATGACTTTTGCTATGGTTATGCCTTCCATCCACACTACCCCGGAGTTTTCAAGCCCTGAAAATGGAGCATTTTGAAAATGATTTAAAACGCCATTTAAAATGCTGCTGCACCGTGTCAGTGTGGATGGGGGAAAACGGAGACATCTAAAAACGGTGGCATGACTGTAGCCATTCGCCTGATCTGATTGGGGTTTTTTCCACAATATTAAGTGCGCAAAGTTCAGTCTTGCACCCTTTCTTTAAATTCAGACTTCGTAAGTTTGATATGGAAAACAAACTCCCGAGGACCCGTCAGGTGAATCTTCAAGGGTAACAATGGACTTTATAACCTCATTCTCATCTATGTTGTTTCAATATCTTAACAAAAAAAAAATGAAAACATGATATACCGAAATGTTTTCATTTTGAAATTAACAACTTAACAGACACCAAAAATGTTGAGGCGTCGTGTAGCTACATATTTATTTGACCATCATCTTTACTGTATGCACATTTATAACAAAATGGAGCCTCCTTTAATTTTCTTAGTCTCCTTTGCTGAAGATCAGTTTTAATAATCAATAATGGCCATTATAAAAGTATAACGTACAATAAGTTTATAGGTTATCGCAAATAAAGACAAGCAATCAGCCAAATATGCAGAATCCGTGTACGTGGTTACATTACTAACTTATCTTTGCGCTCATACAAAACATGTTGCCTGAGAACAAGTAATAGATTCAAAGACAAAAAGAGTCATTAGATAGGGACAAGTTGAATTAAATATCACAGTAAGATGTATATTGTATAGAAAGATGAAATCCAGCGGAAGATCCTTGGTGAACTGTCCGACGTGTGCTGCTCTCATATGGGGAGGTGTGCTTAAAGCACCCGCTGACTGCCTGGATCTCAGATGTGCGCATACGCTGCAGCACATGCCAGAGTGTGTCTGTGTGGTCACATGAGGTGGGTTTTCAGCGGTGTAGTAACTTTTCTGAAACTCTAGATAAAACGGACATGGATCATTTTTGTTCTAAAACGGCATTTTGAAACTAAAACATATTAGTGTAACTAAAACATATCAGCTTCTACATACCACTTCCATGTAAAGACACATTAGCCACCAGCTAGCAACATTTACAGTAAGATACTGCATAGCTATTCACTGGCAACAGTTAAGAATACCATAGCACCTGGATAGCCACTCCATGGCAACCACCCTCAAGTTCTAGCATTTTTGCATAGGCAATGACTGCTCACAAGTGTATGACATTACTTTTTTTAAACAACTCACTCCGTCAGCCTAATTCACTGAGGTTTAGATGACACAAGAGTTTTTTTTTCTTTCTTTCTATCAGATGATATTAAGGAAGTCTGGTCTGAAGTATCTTTTCAGGGCTTATTCGAGCCAATGTAAATCTAGAGATTCCAGCGTGGCCCCCAGTGCCTGTGTTCTTTCTTAGACACAATTATCATTCTTTTAATGAAATGGCCTGGCGTTTAGCAAACATGTTATGAAAGGATAGTTTCTAATAGAACTGGGACACCTCCTCCCCCATCTCTGGAGGATCTAATTAAACTAAACTAGTTTCCAACCCGTTCTAAATGACTTCAGAAAAACCCATTCATTATGTCTGCCCTCCAGTCCTGTTAGAAATATACTCAAACATTATATTTATCAATTAAATAGGTTATTAAACGGCTTAAGTGTTGTTGAGAAATATGCTGCGTCTGAACCCTCGAGAGTTGGGTTTGCTTTCCATGGCATCATTAGAGGAACGCAGCTACTGGACATGAACGTTCATGCTTAAGCCCAGAATAAATGTGCTTACGAGTCTATTAGGCGTAACTCATAATTAAACCAGACCTCAAGATTTCCGAGGTAACGTTTTCTATAGTTTTTTATCAAATCTGACCCATGTGCAACAGTTCGATAAACTAATCCACCTTCTCCACTTTATCTGATGAAAGTTTAAACCCATTGATCAATGGGCGACTGCAAACAGAGACTTCACCCTGCTGCCATGGAAACAGTATAGACCTTTAACAGTGTATTTACCAAATAACACGGCTAGACGATTTTTGTGTTGCTTTTGTTTTGTAGGCAGATGGATCGCACAAGACAAAGAGCCATTATCAGCTATGTGTAAATCTGAATGCTATGTCGATGCTTTGTCTCGTCGCTTTTGTCTCCTAGCGCAAACGGTAGGTGGGCTCCATCCAGCTCTAGTCAATGAGAGGCACAAACCCATTAGAGCTCAGGTGTGCCCATGACTGTGCTAAATAAATCAATTCTCTCCAGGCTTTCCCTCATCGCCACACTCGCCATAATTCATCCGCGCTCAAGTCCATTTGGCTAATAGCGATGGGGCACCGCTGTCCAACGAGGCCGCTGATTGGCTGTCTCTTGTCTATGCAGGTTCATCCAAGACCTCTTAGCTGAGGACAAGGAGGTTTATGTGTTCTGACAGAGACAAATGGCTTGAGAGCGAGTGAGAACGATAGAGAAAGAGAGGTAGACGGTGAGAGGTGAGATAATCTTTGAGTCGGCTGAAAACGAGCCCTGCCGGACTGCCAGGTTGTGCCTCCCTGATTAGAATTGCAGATAAGTCAGACAATGAGGTGAGACTGAGCTACTGGTGCTGGAGCTTTGAGTGACAGCAGGAACAGCTCTGAAGCTCCTGGCCCAGTCTGTGTGTGTGTGTGTGTGTGTGTGTGTGTGTGTGTGTGTGCGTGTGTGTGTGTGTGTGTGCTCACTCTGGCGGCCAATAGATAGAGCGAGAGGAAATCATTTATTTCAAGCTGTGTGTATGAGCCGTGGTCTAACAGAGGCATTTATAAAATGATGTAAAGGTGTTGTTTTACATGTCTGGTTAAATGCAACTGTGATTACTGTGCTATAGGAAAGTTTCAAATGAGGATTTTAATGAGCAGAGGTAGGCAAAAGCCATACACCAAGTGGTTTAAATGGCTAAAATGGATCAGTTTTATCTGTTGCACATTAGTAGATACTTTAAAACTTAAGTTTGCCAAAAACTCTTCTTGATGTTTAGATCATTAAAATGAAACAGACAGCATGTTGTAAAGAACATTGTTCAATGTTGTCGTTCCGTTTTTTTAGTTGGTTAAGTCTGGACAAAGAAAGAAAATGAAACATTAGGCCTGGTAGTCCAAATCTAACACAAATGGCCACAAACGAACAAACAAACACTTGTATATCTATGTTCATGGGGACTTTCCATACACGTAATGATTTTTATTCTGTACATTGTGTCCCCCTACCCCAAACCTAAATCCAAATCCCTGAACCCAACCCTCACAGGAAACAATCTGCATTTTTACATTTTCAAAATACTTCATTCCTTAAGCTTTGAGCTGTTTTACTAATGGGGAAAAAGTCCCCAGAAGGTCAACATTTACTGTTATTGCTATATTTATGGAGAAATTTGGTCCTCACAACATAAGGAATACAAGTTATACACACGCACGCGCACACACGCACACGCACACGCACACACGCACACACACACACACACACGCACACACACACACACACGCACACACACACACACACACACACAAAAGGGTTTTATTGAGTATGTTTTGACAGGCTTTTCTGAACACCTAAACCAATTCTGAGTGCTGGGTTGAATGCACTTGTTGTATGTGTGTGCATGTGATGGTATTTTTATCAGTCGAGAACCTGTGAAGAGCTTATAAATGTGTAAAGGCATCCAAACAGCACCAGGAATTCCTCTATCACAAACACAAACGAAGATCTTCTGCAAAGAGATGCATTTCCTATTTCTGTATTGAACTAAAGGCCAACCTCACATGCTATTTTGAGAATTTCAGTTGAAACCAAATCTACCAAGAATATCCTTCTAAGCCAGTATTTTATTTTTACTTATATAAATAACATGGTAATTGAACTATGATAAACTACAGAATAAGTAACTGTTTTGGTTCTTCATAGCAAATCAAACCATTGTAATTAGTTAGGTGTAATTCTCAATAGATTGACTATTTTGAGCTAGCTGTTTTTGGTAAAGCAAACCATGCAGATAAACCTCTGTAGTTTGATAATAATGAATGACTCTTTCGGTCGGTTCTTTTTAGTTTATCAACCACACAAACCTTGTAACTTACTGTGCTATACTGTGTTTATAAGACTTAAATTAGTATAATCACTGGATATTTGTTCATATTCACAATCATAGACTGTTAAAGATATGGACGTAGTATCCGTGATATCACCCATAGGTTTCTGAAGAGCGCAAATGAAGCTACAAGGGGATGTGGCTAACTGGCACTATTTTGTTCACACGTCATTGGTTCGATGGGGGGTTGGCAAACAAGGGCAAAGAGGCAGAGCATGAGCGGAGCTACAGATGTCTACTAGCATTTTGCTTAGATGGGCTATTCTTTGGGAGAAACGCTTAATACTTCATTACCTGCGACTCGTTTGTATTTTGACCACAAAATATAAATGACAAATCATCTTAAATAAAACAAACACATTAAGCGATATGGTATATGTATACTGTATAATTTCACTCACCTGGGAAATGAGGCCACGTGAGTAGTTTGTGAGCACAATTAAGTGCTCAGAATGCCATATTATCTAACAATTGTAAGAAATGATTACAAAATACAACTGACTGTGTAAAGCCACAAAAAACAAAACAAAAATGCGATTGTATATGCAGAGTTCAGCGACTAATCAGCTGAAATCAGCTGAGGTGACGTGACTGCGACCAGCGAGACCTAGCTGTCACTCAAGTATCTACGCCCTTAATTATGCTGACTTAATATAACTTAATATAAATGAAACGGATCAGTTATAAAAAAATTCACACCCCTCACATTGTCATGAAGGGTAGTATCAGCTATATGAACTAAAATAGTTCTTTGCACCAGGCTGTAAACATTTTTTTTTGCTGCAAAGTTTCTGCTGCTCTATTATGGAGCCAGGACTTGCGGAATTTTGATACATTGCACTTTCAGTTACTTCCATATTAGCTTCACAAGGAAGAGCGGGAGGTTGCCACTTGGTCACAATGAGCAGTCGAGTATACAAACAATGTTTGTAAGTTGGATAAAATTAGTGACTAGTTTTTATTTTTTAGTATTGTTCAATCATAAATAAGTTATTAGATTGAATTTATCTAAAATAACTGTTGGTCCATTTAGTACAAGTCATTTAATTGCTTAATTTCTTCCTCACAAAGACTAAAATTATCAATAATATCATTATAAGAATATTAAGGAACAAAATTTGTTAAGAGAAATTCTGTATGACGAGGAAGTTGTTTCTTTTTTATGGTTTAAGTATTTTATACTTTGAAGATATTGCAGAAGTTTGTTCTTTTTCCAGTAGCCGTGGCCCAGCTACAGTAAATTCAACAACCATGGCCCTTAAAGGTCAAGTATCTCAGTCAGCATGTTTGTTTTAAACAAAATGTGGTCCTTCGGATGGATGCGTAGCCCCTCTGGTGACCTTTATGATACGCCTTCTCGTCAGAAGCAGTACTTCAAATGGCCGATTCAATCTGTGAGTTCTGCTTAGAGGGCAGCAGAAATGTGACCAAGTCCTTGAAGGTTTCACTCAGTGCACACACATCACCAAAACGCGCACATATTCATAGAAAAAAAAAAAAAAATAGTGTCAAAATCCACCTCATGTCATTTTCAACCGACATGCTGGACATGTTCTGTCTCTTAAATGAACCTCAGGGAATTCGCTGCTGAATATTGGTCCACTGTTGGGCTGACAGCAAGCACTAGAGCTGCCCTCGGTGCTCATGGGCAAATCTGGCACCGGTAAAGACACATATCTCTGCCTCAGCCAAACCAACTGTCTCTGTCTGCCAGCTCAGTCAATCCTTGATAAGTATGGGTAGGAATGCTGCCATTTTCAGTATTTCACACTAAGAGATAGACGTGAAAATTTTCAAGTATTTATTTAAAGAACACCGTTAATACAATATGACATTCTACCCCGTATATTAGCTTAAATAAAAATCCAATATATAATATCAGCGAAATAATACTCACAGATTTCACTCTCATTCTCATCACCAGAGAGCGTTGTTATGAATATGTGCAAGATGATCCAACTAGATTATGAATGCCTCATCTGATTTCACCTCATTACCTCATTTAAATGTCATAACCTTTAACACAACTGATTATCCCTCTCATTGAAATACTGCCACAAAGTAAAGCTTTCTCTGTGCGCTTAAAGGGCATTTAAAAGTCGTACGCGCTCAGCCCCCGAGAACACAAATTCAGTTCAGGCCTTTTAAATTCAAACTGTGTTTTTGATTTGCTGCCGGGCTTTCTGCCACAGTGACGCATCAAAAATGAATCAAAAGAGAAAAATAGAAATGTTTTGAAGCTTATCGAAAGAGTTCTAATTATGCTTTTCCATGCTCGTTTCTGTTTTTGGCTCAAAATATATTTAGCCTGCTGAGATAAGTTATTTTTTTTTCTTTTCTCCTCTCTCTGTTCCTAATGTGGTTTCATATCAGCTTTTGGTGCTGTGAGCAATTAATTTGTTGAATTGTGATATATATTGTTTTAAGATCCAAGCCGTGTTAATTGGAATTCAGAGAGCGACTGCCACAGGGTTTCAGGATAATGGCTGCTGTTTCTCTTCAGTCACTCTTCAGTGGCGCTTGTACACTAAAGGCAGTTTTATAACAGGAAGTCCTGCATGAGTGCTTGTGCTGAGAAGGGTAAAGAAAAAGTGATGAGTCAGGCGTGGAGGAACACGACTGAATGAGAAGGCGACCAAGCGTGCTGACCATTATGTGGATCCTTCCTGTCAATCATAAGCCAGACCGACACTTCACACAATTGCCTTAACAGATGATCTCCAGCGAGAAGACCCTCAACCTTTCGGAATGGATCATGATATCAGAAAACATCTCTTTGGATGCGCAGCATTTGTTTTATTCACTTGTGACATGCTGTTTAGGTAGTTTTATTTTCAATCTTGACTCTTTGAAACGTACATCCTGATGGTTTGAATAGAGTTTTTAATATTTTGGTGTGAAACAGCCCTGCGAGTATACTAGTGCTCTTCACTCCCCCCTTCCCCACAGAAAAATGATGGTGTTAATTAAGAAGACCAGCAGGAACAGACTGGGATCAAGATGGTATAATTATTAAAGGCCTGCTCGTGCTAATGTGCTGCTCTTTAGCTTTGGGCTTAGGATGGCAGAACCCTGGAAACACACAATCATGCCTCCGAAGACATCTGTAATTTTTATAAATCAGCTTTCTTCATCTAGACTCACAGGTTGCTGCTCTGTTTCATTAACTGGGCATAATATTAATAGACAATCCTTTTAAAAATATAACAAAACAAAAGCTATGTTAAATAAGTAATTTCTAAATTAAACTCATATGTTTTAATGCTTTACTGTAAGTTAGCTTTTGTTTTGATTCTGTTTTTTAAAACAGTTTATAGTGATTGTGATTGTAAGCCTCCTCCAAGGAGATGGTCCTGGTTCCATAGTGATTCATTTTGTTCAGTGGTGTGAGGAGTCAAATCTAAAACCTAATGCAACAAAAACTAAGGACATGATTATTAGGTGACTAACATCAGTGGTCATAAAGTAGAATGCGTGGAGAACTACAAATATTTGGCCACCAATATTGACTTTATTAAACTTTGAGGCAAACTTAAGCTGTGTACAAGAAGGGGCATCAGCATCTTTTTTTTTTTGGTCTCAGGAAGCTATCACATTAGCCCCAATATGGTTACTCTTTTTCTATCGTGCTTTTATTGAGTCAGTTCTATCCTTCACTCTGGTTGCATGGTTTTGGAAGTCTGTCCCTTAAAAACAGGAATAGATTGAGCCAGGTTATTAGGTGGTCTAGCAGTTTGATTGGTGAATCAAAGCTGAGTATTGAATCCCTGCATAGTATGCAGCTTGTACGGATTGCCCAGAATATTGGTAGCTGTAGCTCTCATCCTCTGACTGAGGAGTTTAACCTACTCCCTTCAGGTCGAAGGTTTCAGATGCTGTTTAGTAGAACAAAACGTTTCAGGAATAGCTTTTGTCACTCGGAATAAATTGTAATATTTTATAATGCACTCTTGTATGTTTGGATATGTATATGTGTGATTATTTAATTTTTTAATCAAACACGATTTTTAATTGTTTGTATCAAATGCCGAACTTTACGGAAAAAACAATCTACCTATGGGTAGCTACCAATAAAGTCAACTGAACTGAACTGAATAATGGTTTGTTTCATTATAGACTATTACTTAAAACCAATCTTATTTATTTTTTATTTTTTGCTACTATAACCAACACTCTTTGTCCGGTCTTTTTTCTCATAACACTTTCATTTGTATTTTCTATTCTTTATTTTTTCTATAAAAGCATTACAACTAGGGCTGCACAATATATTGTTTCAGCAATGATATCTGCGGAATTTGCAAAAACCACATCGCAGGATCTGCATTATAATGTAATTATAATGAGCAGAAACCACATTTCAGAAGGTGATTTGTAGTCATCACAAAAGTGTAACCCTAATAGAGTAAAATATTTTCATTTGAATGTGTTTTAAGGAACAGTGATTAAAATATTAAGTGAATTTAAAACCAAAATAAAACCAAAGATTTAACAAAGATTTAGTAGTATTTATTTATTTATACAATGAAGGCTATATAATGTTGTTTGATTAAAGTTAAATTTATGTATTTAAATGCTGTTAGACTTATTTTTATGCTTTTATTTTATTTATTTTTTTTAATATTTGCACTATTGTAATCATTTATGCTTGCAGATTGATTACCATGCTTTCTGCAGCTCTTTCTAAATAGAATTATTTAGGTCATCTTTTGTGAAATATCACAAAATATATATCACAGAATAACAGAATATTGCAATGTCAGTTTCTTTTCCAATACCATACAGCCCTAATTGTAACCTTGCTGTCACTTTCAAATATGTACTATTTATATATGGTTTCTATTCTACTATTTACAATTTTCTAAAAAAAAATAATAATAAAAAAAAATGAATATCTACATGGTAAACCATTTTGTCTTAAAATTATATTAAATAGTAAATTTACACTTTTTACATTTTTTTTCTTGTGTTTTGGTGAGCATATACTGTAAGGCTTTAAAAGGTGGAAAATATTACAGTTTTGAACAATTTTTATGCTTTTAAAATAAATCATAATAACTAATATAACATCCTCACTTTATTTGTTTATTTATTTGTTATTTCAGTTTTTTTTTCCATTCAGAAGTATTACGGTCTTTGATAAAACTCATCTGAAGAAGCAGTTAGTAATTTCAGACAGTTGTCTTCCTCTAAAGGTTTACACTACTCGTGTGGCACTCGCGTTTTAGCTTCACCCTGTAGGTGCTCTTTGCTCCGGGCCGGTGCCGGTCAGCGTATAGGCCCAGTGATTTGTGCAGTACAGCTGGGTCTGCAGAGGGCGGGAGGGAGGTGTGTAGGGGAGCACTGGGTGTTTTAGTGGGCAGCTGCTAATGCTTAATCTCTCCCATGCTGACACCGGCTGAATTAATTGATAGTGTTCTCTGGAAGTCTGCTGGAAAGTTGTCAGGGCCCGTCAGATAAATCACTGGACAGGATTCCTCTCTGTCATTTACTGACTCTGGCCTCAGCCGCCTCCGTCTTTGTGTGCCCATGTGGCCAGTCGCAAGAGGGGGGGTTTGAAAGAAAAAAATAAAGACAAGTCCAAAAAAAAAAAAGTGTTTTTGTTTGCATGCGTTTACTGGCTTTCCCCTTGTTTTCCGACCCAGTGAGGAACTTAAATGTGTAACCCATTGTACTGAAAACACTACAGTATTTCACTGTCAGTTTCTTAATTTCCTTTTCTAAAAGTAGGTGTAAAAGTAACCGGATGATGTTTAAATTTTAACATGAGGTATAATGTATGCATAGTTTGAGGTGTTTTTATTCACTCATGTCATTCTAAACACAAAATTAAAACTCAAAAAATAAATATGATTTTGGAGTGAAATCTCAGAGATTTCTTTCCTTCCTTTACAAGTCTCAAAACTGATGCTTCAAAATTTGTGAAGAGATTGAAAATAATTTCTTGTGAATTGAGAACTTTAATCAAGTTCTGCTTAAGAAACATGATCACTCTATAATCAAATTTAAACCTTTTGGACCCCCCCCCAAGTTTTTTCAATTCACTTAAGAAATCAAGACATGGAATTAAGACGTGGAGTATGCAAAGTGGCATTAATGAAGAAAACACAGCACTCAAACTATTATACTGTCATCTAAGACTTTTCGCCACATTTCCCAAAATGCAGAAGTTTTTTCTTTCCATTCTGCATGGCGTGTTAAATTCCATTAAAACAACACTCTTCCACCAGTCCTTGCTCCATTTTCTCATCCAATACCCCAGTTTGTCACGGGGGCATAAATGAAATGTTCATGAGTGAAAGTGAAACTGCCGAACTGCAGTTAAAGTCGAAAAATTAAAGATGAAACTCACAAAATTACATGAAACTCTGCAGGGTCTTTTATCCACTCTTCGAAAAGTGTGGATGGTGGATTAACATTCACCACATGAGCACTAATCAGATGTGCCATTATTTGTAGCTTTAGCTGGTTTCTAAAACTAAATCTGTCAGTGTTGTTTTCATTCTCTCATCTTCAGCGCGTAACATTTTCGCGGTTGTAGCTCCTGTCATCTGAAGGCAGAAGGCGTTGACTGAATGATTCAGTCTAGCGCAGTGGGCCAATAAAAAGAGCGCGAAGGTGGGACAAGCATTGCCGGCTTTGTTTACTGCAGCAAGTTGACATGACAACAGTTTTAAACTGTTCCTGAGCGCTGCGTTTCAAGTGCAAATATGCATTCTGCCTGAATGTGTGTTAAATACTTTGAATTCATCAGTGATATCTTTAAAAAATCTGAAAATATTAGCTTTCACTTGTAATACTGAAAATTTTTTATTATAATCACTGAAAATTACAAAATTTTTAAATCACTCTCGCGACCCCCTGAAATTATTCTGCGACCCCCGCAGGGGTTGCGACCCCCAGTTGGAGAACCACTGCTTTAGAAGACTATGAGATTTTAGAAAATAATTTGAAACATCTGGATTGAGGAACACAAACCTTTCAGATTTAAAAAAGAACATCTTCATTTTTTTTAAAATTGATTTTTCTAAAGACTTATTTTAGACACAAACTTAACATTAAATTGATCTATGCATGGCTAAGTACGACTTCCTGTCTCACAAGGACATTCCTGATCTCATATTCATTCTCCACGCCGACTGATCATTTATAAGCTAAAAACCTGGATTCTGTAGCGTAATATACTTAGCCTTCACTAATTATGATCGAGAGCAGCTCGAAGATTAGGACGATAGGAAAGAAAAATAGTAGGATTACACTAATAGTCGCTAATGTAAAAACAGCAGGAATGTAGATTAATTTGTGTTGACGCCACTAAAAGGGCTTTCCCAGCTCTGGCTTATGTACGCATGCATTATTGTTAGAGCTCACAGTAGACATTTTAGAGAGGAATTGATACGTAGTTATTTTAAAGATGACATGAAATGGTTTGGCGAGTGCAGTTTTCTTTCCTGCATACTTGAATTTGCAGTTAAACGCCCTAAAGATTTGTTTTCGTCAGCGTTTTACAACCATACAATTGCTTTTAACTGACTTTAGAACTAATAGATATGGAGTAACTATTGCTTTTATGATTTTACAGGGTCTTTATAAATCCACAGAGTAGCTTGGGGCGACCGGTTTTCATTTTAATAGTTTTGCAGAAAAGCTCCTGCTACATTAAATTCACAAAAATATGCCACAGTTTGAGACGCATTGATTCAGGCTTAATGTTTACCACTGCAACAGAATGTTTATTTTAGACATGGGCCCTATTGATGTTTACACTCTCAGCAGCCACTGCGCTCTTAATGAGATTAACACATAAAAATCAATTAAACTTTCGCTAAACACAGTGTTGAAAACAAAGCAAGCATGTAGCGCACGGATATTGTTTCAGTGTCACATTTGGCTCGTAATGTTACAGATGTCTTGACTGATTTGAGATCTTCTCAGTCAGCTTGACTTTCGAAGGCCGTCTCATTCGATTTCCACACAAATATTCTCTGCTAGATCAGCCTACGCGATGTTACTTAATCCTTTTTTTCTTGGTTAAGTAGTGATGCCAGGATGCAAAAGCCTAACCCTGATCAGTGTCGAGGGTCTTTTAGTTATTCAGTTCTTTTTAGAAATTGGAGCTTTCAGAAATATTTCAGCCTAACAGGTAGGATCTGTCCGATGTTTGCTTGTTAACCTGAATCATTGAAACCACTGTGAAATGTTATAAATGGGCAGCTGTGATTATTGCTTAAAGGATAGTTCACCCTAAAATAAAAAGTACCCCACAATTTACTCACCCTCAAGCCATCCTTTTTCAATGTTACTAGTTGATTTATGTTTAGTTTTCTGTGTTCTGCTGGTTACAAGATTTTTATTGTATTGTACATTGTCATATCACACAAAAAAAATCATCTTCATCACAGCTTTTCAGAATAAGCTTGCTTGTATTATCAATTGAAGAAAATTTGACACTAATATTTTACACTGTATTTTTCAGTGGTCTTACATCAAAATATAAGTACATGAAGAGTTTAGATGCAAAACCTCTAAATGCCGTTGATATTTTCTTTTAAAATTAGCATTTTTCTCAGACTCCTGTCTGTAGGCTCTGTAATTTTCTGTTTATAGTGATGAGTAAGTTCTTTTGAACCACCAACTTATCCAGCATATGCTTTACACAGCGGATGCCCTTCCAGCTGCAACTCAGTACTGGGAAACATCCATTCCCACTTATTCACACGAACACTACGGCCAATTTTGTTTTATTCAGTTCCTCTATAGCGCATGTCTTTGGACTGTGGGGGAAAACCAGAACGCCCGGATGAAAACGACACCAAATTAGGGACCACACAGAACAGATATCAATTGAAAAACATAAATTTTCAGTGGTCTTACATCAAAATATAAATACATGAAGAGTTTAGATGCAAAAACCTCTAAATGTCGTTGATATTTTCTTTTTAAAACATGCATTTTCTCAGACTCCTGTCTGTAGGCTCTGACATTTTCTGTTTATAGTGATGAATAAGTTCTTTTCATTGCCTTTATGGTGAAATAACTGAACATAAACAAGGGTGGCTGAGACTAATGTTCATTTTAGGAGATCATTTTAGATGGCATATAGAGTTTTATCTTGCATCTGAACTCTTTACATGTACTTAACGTGTTCATAATGTGTTGCAGAACACTTCTGGTGCGCTTGAGATGGGAAAGGTTTGGTGGCACTGGTATTAAGGATGGGTCAAGGTCTAAGGGATAGTCAACAGTGTAATTAGAAATGTACTTACAGAAATTTATCACAGATGTATTTACATGCAGATATTAGTCAAGCATAAGTACAATGGAAAACATGCTTTTACACAATAACTACATTGTAATGAATTGTTAGTTTTAGTGAAAGTACATATAAGTTAAGGCCACTTAATGTCAAGTAGGACCAAACTTACTTCTCAAATATAATAATGATGATGATAATAATAATAATAATAATAAACAAACAATAATAGCAATAACAACAATAATAGTTCTACTACTATTACTAATACTGGTACTTTCTGTTTATTGTTGTTTTTAAATTACTTTATAGGACTTTGTTAAATTTTCTACATCAAAAGAACAAAGATCACTGTTATTATTAAATAAAAATATTTTTACTATTTGAGATTTTATTGTTTGGGATGGTCCGATTGATCAGGAACTAAGCTGCCAGTGCTTTTTCTTTCAATTCAATTCAATTCTTTGCTTCTTAGACTTTACACACCTGAAACTTGTCTATAGCACTTGTTCACTGCTGCTCTTATGGTTGTGTAAATTGCTTCCTTGTCCTCATTTGTAAGTCGCTTTGGATAAAAGCGGCTGCTAAATGACTAAATGTAAATGTAATTCAATTCAATTCAGTTCAATTCAATTCAATTCAATTCAATTCAATTCAATTCAATTCAATTCAATTCAATTCAATTCAATTTTTTTTCCTGCACACTATTCATTGATTAATTTTCCTTCAGCTTAGTTCCTTTATATATTAGGGCTCGCCATGTATAGCGGAATGAACCGCCAACTTATCCAGCATATGTTTTACACAGTGGATGCCCTTCCAGCTACAGCTCAGTACTGGGAAACATCCATTCCCACTTATTCACACATGAACACTACGGCCATTTTTCAATTCCCCTATAGAGCATGTCTTTGACTGTGGGGGGAAAACCAGAACGCCCGGATGAAAACAACACCAAATTGGAGAGAACTTGCAAACTCCACACAGAAATGTGACAGAACAGATATCAAGGCAATTGAAAAAACATGAATAAACTGAAAACACCTCTGAATTGCAAGGAACTGTTAATTAAAAGCCACTTTTTTTACTATCCTTTTTTACAAGTTTTTATCTATAAATAATATTGCTGCATTTTAATAAAGAAACTTGATTCAATAAGTAAATCTCAAGTAGACACTTGGATGGAGCATTTCAAAAGATCTGCTTTCTTCACTTAGTATCTTTTCCTGCTGTCTGCTATATATCGATTTTTATTTTCAGCTCTCAGCTGCCTTGGCAACTTATATTTTTCAGGCCATCACATTTTCTCTGACCTTCAAGCATAGAGCTGCTCTACAGGTGCGTCTCTTTTTTTTGTGCTCCGGTCCAATTACTCATTCCCCTCACTTCAGGCCCATGACCTTCGACCCGGTATGGATGATTGCTTTTTTCCGTTTTCGTTTAAGTTCATTTGATTTTGGCACAGTAGTGTCTCTGTACATGCTGGCTGCTAGACTTAGGTGAATGTTCCCACAACACAAGCAGATGTTCATGCATTTTAATCTGAATTTGTGGCTTGTGATTGTCTGGATCCATCTCTCTTTATATCCGTAATTACAGCTTCGGTGGAAAAGTCCATGTGAGAGCCAGGAACGTCGAGAGACAGAATAGTGTTTTCTCTCACTCTTTCTTCCTGATGGACAGACTCCATTTCACTTTTTTTCTTTTTTCGCCTGTAATTACTCTGGCTTGGCGGTCAGTGCTGTTGTCATTTTCCCAAAAATAACAAGTGAACAGAGGTCCTCTGTCTCAGGACTCACCTCTGACTGGCCGTGTATTTACCTTCACGGCACCAGGCTGAACTTAGGACACAATTCACTTTACTGGTGTCCTTGTGCAGCTTGAGACACAGCTGCTTTACTGACTCAAACACAAGTACAATAGGACACATTTTATGTCTTGCTGTGATCACTGAGGGGTTTTCATTGTGTATTTTTATTCATTGGCGGTACCTGACAGCTGGACGTGCAGAGATGTCGGTGGTTGTTTACTAGCTTGTTTTCTAGCTTGATGTCAGGGTATTATTATAAAAACACACTTTTTATGGTAGAATGCTATTAATTTTAGAGAGCTGAATTGTTAAGGAGTGTTACAGTGCTGATATGTATATGTTCAATATGCAAATGTCGTAATGCTCTTAAAAGGTTATACAATATTATGTGTAAGTATTTTAATATAATAATATGTTGAAGTATGTATAACTTAATAAAAAAATTATATATATATATATATATATATATATATATATATATATATATATATATATATATATATATATATATATATATATATATATATAGCAAAATTATTAGTCCTCCCGTGAAATTGTATTTCTTTTTCAAATATTTCTAAATTTATGTATAACAGAGCAAGGACATTTTCACAGGATTTCCTGTAATGTTTTTTTTTCTTTTTTCTTCTGGAGTAAGACTTATTTCTTTTAGTTTGGCTGGAATAAAAGCATTTTTACACATTTTAGTTTTAAACAATTCTAAAGTTTAGTATTATTAGCATCATTAAGAAATATATAGATAATAGATAGAATATATAGAGAGCAGACGATATTTCGATTGGGTACAGAAAAAAATAAACTCAAACTTGCCTAATTACCTTAATGAACCTATAGTTAAGCCTTTAAAGTGCAATTGAAGCTAAATACTAGTATCTTGCAAAATAGCAAGAAAAACATTATGTATTGTGTGTTAAATACTCTCATCATGACAGACAAAATAGTGTAGTTTTTAGAAATTATTTGTTAAATCTGTGTTTAAACGTAGTGGAAAAATATATTATCTGTTAAACAGCACTTACATTATATAATTTTTGTCTTCCCACAGCTGAATAACTTTATTCAATTGACAATTTTTTTTTTTTTTTACAAAAAATGAAAAAAAAGATAATAAAAAAAAAATAATAATAATTTTGACTTCGATTAGTATATTTTGCAATTTAATAATATTGTGTGTATGCATTACGCCACTCCACCCAAAAGTAAATTATAATTATTGTTACTATTTTATATGTATATGATTATATTGATATTATACTAATACACATATCTAATACATATCAATATATTTGTGTCATCATTATTATTATTGAAATAAATGCATAAGCATAGTTGATGTAATAATTATAGTTTTTATTAATTAATAGATTTGTGTGTTTGTGAATGTCCAAACAATTGAAGTCAAAATTAGTAGCCCTCTTGTGAAATAGTTTTTCTTTTTCAAATATTTCCCAAATGATGTTTAACAGAGCAATGCATTTCTCACAGTATTTCCTATAATATTTTTAATTCTAGAGAAAGTCTTATTTGTTTTATTTTGGCTAGAATAAAAGCTGTTTTGAATTAAAAAAAAAAAACGTTTAAGGTCAATATTATTAGCCCCTTTAAGCTATATATATTTTTTCCATTGTCTTCAGAATTATACAATCATTATAAATGTTAATAAAACTATTATATTAATAGTAATAATAATGAATAATTTCAACAGTGTGTTCCGTTAAACAGAAATTGTGGAAAAAAAAAAAAAATATATATATATATATATATATAGAGGGGGCTAATAATTCAGGAAGGCTAATAATTCTGAATTCAACTGTATGTCCAAATAGGAGTAAATAAAATTCTGTAAATCTTCGATCAGACAAAACTCTTTACCTGCTTCATATGTATCACAACAGATTTTGCTCTCCATTTTTATAAGTGAATGAATGAATGAATGAGTGAATAACACTGTTTATATGTTGCTCTGGTTTTGCTGAAGATGAGTAATAGCGACTGTATGAAGAGGTGCCGACGGCAATCTGACCTGAGGGTGCAGGTGATAATGGTCATATCAGCAGAGAGTTTTCTTTGTAATAAGACACTGTATGAGAAGCCAAAGGTGAAAGAATCACAGTTATATTGTTTGGAGGGAAAAGAAGGCGTGAGTTTGTGTGTCATATATGTGTGTGTGAAGGAAATCGCAACCCTCAGGACTTCAGCCTTGAAGTGTGGCTATAATTTGTTGAGAATGCGGACCGTCTGTTGGCCTTATTTGACAGTCTCCGCTTCCTCCAGAGCACAAGTCTAACAAAACAGTAGAAAACATCCAGAATGACCAGCAAGTGTCAGGGCTATGGTGTCCCCAGGAATCTGGCTCCAACGGAGTCTGGCACCGGGCCGTCCGCAGCTGTCAGAGATCTTTGCTTCAAAACGCCAGCACCAGATGAGCTTTGGTAACCTAACCTGGCCCAGGACGCTTTATGAGCCTGGGAACAATCCCGTGTTTTCTTTGAAATGCCTGACTCGACCCCCTGGGTGCCAGACACTTGTGTTGTTCCAGTGCTACTTTTTTATTTTTTGCGGCCAAAATTGTATAGAAAATGTATTTTGGTGTGTTTTTGGATCTCCTAATTCAATAAGAATGTTCGGAATGGGCTTTATTTATTTTTTTGTTGCTTTATGAGGCATTTTGGGTGTATTTTCCAGGTCTGGTCTAATGGTAGTGATATGTGAGTGCATAGAAAAGTAGTTTAATTGACGTGAGAGACCTAGGACTAAATAAAAAGAAATGTTCAGAGTGTCTGTTCTGCCATTGTGAAAAGCTTTTATGAGCTCTTTGCTTGGCTGAAAGAATTTAGTCACAACAAAGACAGATCAAAGAATGGATTGTGCTTTTCCTGCTTATTTGTTTGTAAATGTGAGAGCACTTTTTCCATTTTTTTACCTATAAAAGTGTGTAGTATGGCAGAATTGTTCATGGTGACAATACAAACAAGAAAGAGTGATAATGAATTGCGTTGATTTATGTTGTGCGTGACCCTTTTGAGCATTTGTTTCCTTCTTTGTACTCCTCCAACATGAAATATGTGAGATATACTACTCCACCCTGAAATATCCATTATAGCCAGGAAGACTTACTAAATGCTTGCATATACATTTTTCTCATATTATTTAAAACCAGAATGTGTAAAAAGCTCTAAATGCAGGCAATGAATGCACAGTTTAACAATGTATACTATTAGTTTAATGTTAAAGTGTTTAAATTAATAAATGTTCAAAAGATTTTTAAAAGGTTTTATAAAAATATAGAGAATTTAAATGTTCCAATATTTGGTTGAATCATTAAATATTTTAAAGCATTTATTTGATAGAAATTCCATAAAAACATTATATTTTTCATCAATTTAATGACATAGACATGTTTAAGTATTTGTTTAATTTTGTATTTTGCACTTAACGAACTAATGGACAGTCTTGCAGGAAAAAGCAAAGGTGGTCTGAGCCCCAAATTGTACAACTCCTCCATCACCCGTTGGTATTTAGAGTGTTGTGCCATCACCTCAGGCTAATAATCCTCATATATGGCAATTGGGTGGCCTTAGAGTATCAGCTTGCCTCTTTTAGCTCTCGCTTCATGGATTATCGTTTCTTTTTGTTAATATCGGTGTAACCGAATGATGACAGCATGTGGCTTTTCACCGGTCTCAGGTTTGCTCCAGTGGAGAAGAAAGAACATACTTTCTCATAGTATCAAATAGGAGTTGTGAGAAGGTAGATGGTCGTGGTCCCTTTATCGATTCTGATAGTCTGATTATGCGGATGTTATTTCGGCAGCATTGTGATTCAAGATCCATGACTTTCGCTATAGCTTTGCGTTACTGTTAGACAGGGTCGCAGGTCGCTTCTAGTGTTAGCATGCGTTCGTCAACAGCGTTTGAATTAGATTCAAGATAAGCAATCTTGGAAGAATGGTCTGCTACCACAACTTGAACACAGTCGATCTTAGACTCGAGTAAGGATATGGTTGACTTAAATTCGGCTGTTAAGGCCTGGTGGTGTTCTTCTAAAACTCTGCCATTTTGAGCTTGCTGGAGTCATTGTCAGCAGAGTCCGTTTTGGTGTCTTTTTTACTTTGTTTACTCAATTTTGAAGTCATGTTGACACCAGAATATAATCTGCGTCTTTGTGGTCAGGTTTACAAAGTGGCTACAAAATCACAGCAATAGCGGGAGTTGCATGAAGATGCGTCTACTCCATCTGCTGTCTGGCGTCGTCCACACTTAGTGAACTAAACTGTTAATTCTTTGAAATAAATTCCATGCCATAACAGAGTAAAACAGAGTACAATCAATTTGGCGTTGCAGAATATTGACTAAGTTTAAACTTGGGGAAAAAAGAGAGACTAAAAAGTATATATATTAAAAAAAACAGGCGTTAAAGCAAATGGCATTTTAAACAGTCTGTGCTTTAGAAGGCTGTATAAAACAGCATTCACATGCAGATGAGAGGCAAAATTCATACACATCCTTGTAGACTGATCCTAAACTCGAAGATAAAAGGCTCAATTCTTATCTGCAGCTTCCCAGTCACATCTGATATTAACTTTGAGAAAGGTGAGATATGTATAATTTCCATCACCATTTTCGAGCAAACTTGAATAATGTCATTCTTTTTTTATTTTATTCCCACTGCCTGAACTGTGAGTGTGATTAGCTAATATAACAATTCGTTGGAGCTCTGAAACTAGCGACGGGTGACGAGACGTCTAATATCTGACATTTAGAGTTCTAAGGATCTCTGATTGGCACTTGATTAGGGCCTAATTCATGCCATTATCTCCTCCAGTAGAATTAGCTGGGTAGAAAATTGTGTGGTAAATCACAGGGGCTGGAAACAGGAGGGGTGGAAGGAGGAGCTGGGAAATAAGGCTTAGAGTTTGAAATCAACACATTCAGTTACCTAATCATAAAGTTGACTTGCGGCCCAACAGAATGGCATGGGACCACCAAATGTTTGCCAACTCGTTTTGGCACTGATGCGTTCCTCTCCCTGCAGTTCATTTAGGACAATTTACGGAGTTCTTCTTCTTTCTTTTCACCTCCAGAGTTTTGTGTTTCTCACCCAAACCACCCTAACCCACCCCGTCCTGCACTTAATGGCAGCTGCTCCCCCAGGCCTGAACTCCAAACCTCACCGGGGACGGAAAATAATTAGGGAGGGAAAATTGCGCCTGACACCATTTCTGAAAAGCAGGGTATTGTAATGAAAGCAGAGCAAGGATCTTTGTGTCAGAGGGAAAAATTGAAAGGAAAGGAGTCAGAGAGAGAGAGAGAGAGAGAAAGACTTTGCAAGAAAAAGGCCTTCAGGGGGTTAGTAAGGCATTACGGTCTCGCCACAGCCCTTGTGGGAAAACACTGAAACTCATGCTCAGGCCCAACAGGTGCCTGACTTTTCTCAAGGCACCGTCCGCACCTCTCCAGGAGAAAGAGAAAGATATGGAGATTTGCAACAATCTGAGAGAAGTTTTTAATGAAACATTCTTTTAGTCAGTTAACACCAACTACAATGACAGCTATTTTTAGTTAGGGGGATATTTCATTTGCAATTTGAACGTTTATTCATTAAGGGTATGTTAAATTAATAAAAAAAATATAGAATAGACATTTATAGTAGGGATGTCCAGATCCGATCACGTGATCGGAAACCAGGCCTGATCATGTGGTTTCAGACTCGATCGAATCGGACGCTACCTCCCGATTAGGACTTTAATATATATGTATTCTCATTTTAACACATCTATAGTTATGTGGTGGCACAGAGTTAGACCTCTTAATGGACTTGACACAAAAACAGCAACGTGTGCGGCATGACATCACTTTGTTGCAGAGACGCTGGGGGTTAAATGCCGGCAGAGTAAAACACTGAAGCAGCTTGAAGTGAAAATCGTGAGAATGGCTGTTTCTCAATATACTTTCTTCACTCATCTTGCACCCTTGTTCTTCAACCACCAAAGTACGGTTCCAAAACACAAGAATGGAGGACATGTGAAAGTTCCCGGATGCGTTCTTGATATCAAGAATGTGTCGATGCAGACATGAGCGCAAAACCTGCTCGAGAAGATTTCCATTATAAATGCGAGATGGTCATGTGACCATCAGGAAGAATGCAGCATCTCATTTATCAGAGCACGTGTTCTTTGTTCTTGCGGTCACCTGAGATTGTTCTTCTGAGGTAACCTGGCAAGACCGGTTTTCACGAGAACGCAAGCCTATGTATGTGATCTGAAGTTATTAAAAAGTTGATGACGACAACATTGCCATAGCAAACTGTGAGATATGTAAACTTGGGATTGCCTGCTGGGTATTAAGTTGCGGTGCTATTTGTATACAGTAAATACAATAAATACTAAAAAAATCGAATATAAGAAAAACAAATAGCACCTCAACTTAAAACACCCGGCAGGCAATCCCAAGTTTACAAATCTCGCAGTTTGCTACAGTATGGCAATGTTGTCGCCATCAACTTTATGATACCTCCAGACTGCAGGCATATTCGCGTTTTCCGCTTCAAGCTACTTCCGTGTTCTACTTTTTTATTAGATTTTTTTATATTTACTGTTTCACTAAAGTCCAAAAGTGAAGAATTTATGTTGTTTATTTTTTTGATTGTTCAAGCTACCTCACAGAAGTGCTCTGTTTGTTAGCAGAGTTGTTGAATGTAAAATAAGGTGAATTAAATTTAAAAAAATAAGGAACATCCTGGATCTGTTTCTTCACTCTTCTTTATTCGGTTTTTATGTATTATAGTATCAGATTGGGTTTCTGTATCGGCAGATACTCAAAATCAAATAAAAACCTGATTGTGACATCCCTAATTTATAGACTATTAAATTATTGTATTTCAAATAAATTCTGTAGTTTTGACCAATTTACCATTCAAAGTATTCTAAAAAGTAAAATATCTCATGATTTACTTTAAAAGCAATTCAGTGTATAGTAATAAATCTAATAATTCTGATAAAATAATTTTAATTATGTATTTTAAAATAAAATAACATTAAAAGAAAAATAATAAATTAAAAGAAATTAAAATAAATTAAATTAAAATTATATTTCAAATTTTTTCTGTGTTATTGTATTTTTGATCAAACCCTTGAAAAGCAAAAGAGACTTCAAATCTTAACGTTTTTAAACTTTAATGCCTTGCAGTGTTCTCGTCTTAGAATTATAGTCAACATTCAAATTTTTCACCCTGTCTTCATTTTTGTTGACAAAATCAATGGAGAACACCTTCAGAATGAATAACTCAATTGGCGCTGAGTCACACATCCTACAGCCACACGCCTTGAGCGGATCGATGCAACATTAGCGGTAATGGTGGAGGAGACTTGGATTGGCGGTGGTGGACAACACCAGATGCTCCGCTGCATAGTCAGGGAGCAGATAAATGACAGATCTGCTGTTGAAAGGTCCAGCGGGGGCATCGCGGCTTTTGAAGAGGAGTGAAATATTACACTGGGCGGCATACTTGCAGGATTACTACAGACGGAAAGTGCTGTTTTTAGAGCCTTGGCAGCTGTTTTGAAGCCAGTGACTGCAAGCTTCTTTAATAGCCAAGCAATCAGCGTTTATACTCCACATCAACTTGACTGTATTATCCAATATAGTGGTGCTTTATTTGATGGCTCGGGTTGTGATGTCATAGTTTAATTTGCATAATGAGGAAAAGTAGCAGATGATCGCAACAAGCAGATGCTCAACATGTTGTAATTGACACTGCTAAATAAAGAAAGAAATTTGTAGCTTAAGTGTACCATTAATTGTTAGTATTGCACCAGAAAATTGCAAATAGCACACTATATCTCTTAATGACACTTCCTCTGTTCAGAGGTGACAATAAACACCACACTTAGCTAATGACGATCAGACGCTGCCCTTGTAAGTTCGCTAGCTTCGCAATCAGCAGGGAATTCTCCTTAAATCCTCCCCAGATTAGAAAATAAATTGACACCCCGGCTCGCATCTGGGTCACGCTTCTGCGGCGGCTCGGCTGAGACCTGCTTTCTGTGTTGTTAATTCATTTGTCATGAACAGAAATCATGGGAGTCGCTAGGGAACGATTGGGAACAGTAAGTCCTGCATTCGGAGGCCCGACACAAATTCCCCTGGTTAGAAAGCCACAGTTATTGATTCCCGCAAAGAATTACATTGTTTTGTGCCTCGCGTTGTTGTGTCTGACTAGAAAGTCGAGGAATCGGCTGACTGGACATGATTGCGCTCAGGATCCAGGCCCGGGCCCCTGGGCTCATTACCTGGGCTGGATAGTGAGAATAGGCTCTTGGCTTTGCTTTCTCATCTTGAAAGCCATTTTTTTTTTATCGGAATTCATCTCTAAATATACCTGCGGCAGGGGAGGTAGGAGGGTGAGCGAGATTACGGTATTAAGCCAGCAGACGATTTCAGTTTTAGCACCCAAAGCGATTTCAGATTGCCTGTCTTTAGAGATGTATGAAAGCTGGTGCATTTTGATACCTTGAAACGGGGAGCACGTGCTGCCACTCACACTGACGCTGGCATCACCTGATATGGCATCTGCCCGCTGAACTCCTCTCCAAACTAATGGAGCGAAATTAAACCTGAGCCGCTATGATGCAAGGCCACAGAAATCAGCCGAAGCCTCTCAACGCATCTAACAGGATTTACTGTCACAGCGAGCTGAACTCCCAGATTACTTCTGAAAATCATCACTTGCGTCGTACAACAATGCAATCAGTTAAATATCCTCAGGAAGGCACGTAGGCTGGTGCCAAGCAGAAGATTCGGTTGCGAAGCGATGGAGACTCAAAGAAACGCTGCTCTGTTGCTTTTGTTTTGCGGGTATTTTGTAATCGGCAACTCGCTTTAGACCCTGCAGTCCGGCAGCCTCTCGCCTAGAATATTGATGAGAGTCTGAAAACACTCCTAATGTGAGTGTCGGTGTGCATGTGGGTGATAGATAATCCCATGCAGGCGGACAAAAGACGAGAGTCCAGGGACCTGAGCCCAGAGAGATGATGATGAGGCGGAGGAAGAGGATTCTGCAGCAGCTGGTAAAGGCTCCAGGGCACCTGAAGACATCTCTCACCCGGTCTGGCTCTCCTCTCTCATGGGAAGAGTTCAGCTCGCACCTGCTGGAGGTGATCTGAAACTCTGTGAAGAAGAACTCTGAAAAAACTCTCCCACAAGCACTCTCCATCTACCACCATTCCTGTTTGAGAGTTTTCTTCATCTTCGGGCACTTTCATGTCTCATATCTAATAATTCACTAGTCTTTGGCGGTAATGATGTTAATATAGATGAATCTACAGTAGTATTTTAAAAGCAGTGGCTTAAATGTTAGCATTTTATTTATTTTATAGTTTGTATTGAGTACTTAGTAAAAATTGAATAAAAAAAATGGAAACATTTATCATTCCATGTTAACTATTACAGTGGTCCCTTGTTATTTGCTAGAGTTGCGTTCTAAAAATGACCTGCAATTGGTGAAATCCACGAAGTACTGTAGTACACTTTATTTTTTACAATTATTATAGATGTTTTAAGGCTGTAAAATCGCTCACTTCACACTTTATACACTTTTCTCAGACAGGCATTAACATTTTCACAATTTTCTTTGTTGTTTAAATACTCTCAAAGTTCAAACTTTGAAAAATTGATCCAGTATTATAGAATCAACCAAAGATTAAAACCATTTGATCCTCATTTATTTATACCGTAATGGTGCCCTACATCCGTGTAACTTCTACCTTCCCTTATGTCCGGAAGTTCCACTTTTTGTGTGATGTTAGCATCTTCCTCTGCCTTTTGGGTGCTACCGCAGGTGCAAAATGTTTCATCAACATTGTGTGGAGAAAACCTGCAAACAAACAATACAGAACTTTCAAAGTCACACTGCTAGCGAACTGAACGCATTTTGTACTGTACAGGAGACACGGCACGGGGAAGATTGATTGACAATGGTCTACAGCCATTCAGAATGCAGAACACAATGTGCTAATCAGGACACAGAACACAATGCACTGTAGAAAAAAAGCGTGTCAAATTACATGGAAAAAAATCTGCGAAACTGCAAGGCCGCAAAAAGTGAACCGCGTTATAGCGAGGGAACACTGTATAAGCTATGGTTGAAATATAGTGAAAACTATTTTGGCCATATCACCCACTGCATTTTCCTGAATTAAAATTTTACTTTGAAATTTTCATTCAAATTATTAGTTTTCCTGCTTACTGATACCAGACCTTTGACTGGTAGCGTGTATTTTACTTAGATTTAAATGGCTGATTTATATTTTAGTTTTTTAAGGATAAAAAACTACATGCACAAACATACACAGTCTGTTTTTTGTCTGAAGTCATCAGTAGTTTCATCAGCTAAACCTTACTTTGCAGTGCTCCCTGTAGAGTTGCTCATTTTACAATGGAGTATGCATTTTGCATCCCTGAAATTGTTTTGTCGGCTTTAACCCTGATGGCCTGTTTGCGGTCTGTGAGAAAGCTAGAAGAAACCACTCAAAGAAGTCACTGGCCTCGTCAGTGGTAAACATAATCCTTGCATAAAAATGTAAAAGCACTGTTTTAGGCAGATCTGAGCGAAGATGAAAGCTATCAGTCCAGTATGGTGTATGTTAGGCGTGGGATTGTGAGGATGGAGAATAAATCAGCATTTGTGATGTTTCTTTGACCAGCCTGACACATGCAGAGGGCAAGGATACGAGAGCTGCATAAGCATCAAATAATCAGACATGCGAGAGAAGGCTTCACAAATGCTGAAACACATTTGATGTGTTCACTAGCAGCATCAGGTCAGATAATAATGAGATTGACAGGCTGTGAGGAAATCTAGATTTTCATCATGTGCTGATTGACTTGTATTACCCAATCTCCGTTCGCTCCTTGGCCTCCAGCTCTATATTTTACTCGACAACTCTGTACAAACAGAAACCGGGGCAAGTCAGGATTTGACCTCTGACATAATTAGTGAGAGAGATGATACTAGTGCTCACCTCTAGGGGAGTTTACATAGGTCTGCGATAACCTACAGTACATAGCCAAGTCTTTATTGCTTGATTGCACATGTGAACAGTGTATATACAGTTGTTCATTTTATTTAATCAACTAGTCATTGGGTTGCTCGAAAACTACCATCAGTGAACAGACTGCAACAGAGAGAACAGAGTTTTTCTTTCAGCCATCCGTAATGAAAATCAACCGTTTTGTGAAGAGTTATTAATTATTACTTTTCAGTAAACACATCGTGAGCTTCTGCAAATAGAGTGCCATTACTGAGGGTTTATTTCCTGCATAAATGCTTCCCTCCTGCTGGAGCCCAAACATTCTCACACGCATGTTGATTACCTATTCAACATACTACATAGATTTATAGCCTTTTAACTGTGCTCACAATCTGCAATAACATGCTCCACTTCCTGTAACGCTCATCTCTCAGAGACTGGTGTGCTTGACCAGGCGTATTCACGAGAGGCGTGATTCACAGCCAACTGACTTTTAATGCTAACGCATAAGAGCTGTAATAATGTACTTTACATGCAGGAAAATATGCTGTTTTTACTGCGATGCCATTTGCTGAGAAAGACGTTTTATATATATTGAACTTCATTTACAGGAGTTTGTTATATACTGTAGGTAATATTTTGGAGGCATTTTCTGTTCAGAATTATACAATAGTTAGTTCTGGCTCTCAAATTTGATTTGCAGAGAGTTTAATATCACTGGCACTTTGTGAATGAGGGATTATGGATTATTCTTTCTCCAGGTTACATTGCTACACCAATAATTAGCATCACATGATTCTTTTTTTGATTCACTGAATCATTCAGTGAACCAGTTTGTTCAAAACACGGATTCATTTAAAAAAACAGTACGTGCCATGTTATAGGCCCTGTCCCAAATGGCCTACTTCATGAGTTTTAATGGAAACTTACAATGTGTGTATGCTTTTTAGGTCTATGAGACAGTAGAATGTCCCATTTTTAAGCCCACCCCCTTTACAACTTCTCATACGTGTTAATTCAATGAATTTTTATGAATATAGGACATTTAAAATTCAATTCAATTCATCGTTATTTCCATAGCGCTTTTACAATGTAGATTGTGTCAAAGCAGCTTAACATAGAAGTTCTAGTAAATTGAAACTGTCAGTGCAATTTTCAGAGTTGAAGTTCAGTTCAGTGTGGTTTAATACTCAATGCTGAAAGTCTAAACACCGAAGAGCAAATCCATTAATGTGCAGCTCCACAAGTCCCAAACCAAGCAAGCCAGTGGCGACAGTGGCGAGGAACAAACCTCACAAATTGACGAATGTGAAGGAAAAAACCTTGAGAGATCCATGCTAAGTTGGGTACGACCATTTCTCCTCTGGCCAAAACAACCGTCGTTGTCATTGAAAAACTTGAAATGAACGCCAAAGTATACAGGTGTGTCTAACACATTAATTTAAAAAGGTCAACAGTTTGAGCACTTCCACAATAATAATTTTTCATTAATCACCTTTATTTTTGAGTTTGCCTTTGAAACGTCTAGGATGACCAAAAAACATCAGTTTGAAAAATCTTAAAATCAATTCTAAAACAAACATGGAGCCAGTGAAGCGAGGCTATAGGACTGGAGTAATATGCTCATGCTTTTTACTCCCAGTTAGTAGTCAAGCTGCTTCATGTGTGTTTCATAAGTCATTTTAACCTAACCGCACATGTAAATCTCATGTGGTCTTTCTGTAATTAGTATTTGAAACATTCACTGAATCAACTCATTTACCATTTATAACAGACCTGGTGTTATGATCACCAGCAGTCTAGCGGCTGCAGATCGTGGGTAAACATGCAAATTGCTATAGAACTACAAATCCGCTGTTATATGGACTACATATCCTGTAATGCACCGCTCACACACATACGTTCAGAGTTTCCATTGATTACACACTCGCATAGCTGTGAGCTGCTCAAAGACTGGTTACAAGGACTATTTAAACAGCACATACACACGCATCAGTGCTGAGTCTTGTTTAACTATACTGTGAGCATTACAACACATTTTCCTTGCCTTGCCTTAGCTTGTTTGACCCCTTGCTTTGTTTTAGTTTTTATTCATGTCCGCTGCCTGCCTTTCACCATCCGTCTGTTTATTGAGCACTACTCTGGATTTCCTGTTTACATCTGTTTGCCTGTGTTGACCGTGACTTACCTGACCATTCTCATAATAAACCTGCATTTAAATCTGCACTCCATTGTCAACAAATCTTAACAAAATGCATTTTACTGCCCACATACGGCCCGCTGGATGACTTTGATCGGCCCACGTGAAGTAGTTTTTTTAAACATTTTAAATTCAACCACAAACTGGGCCTTGCAATGCGCATGTCTGATATTGCGAGTCAGAAAAAGGGGACTTTGACATATATCGTCTTTTGTTCGCTCAGTTTTGTTATTTCAAATGGAGACGCACCTGTTCAGTGCGCAAATAGGAAGGGATGTCACACTCGCGTTTTTCAGGTGCTGCAAGTTTTTAAAAAAAATCAAACATTTCAGAGTGCCTCGAGTGAACCATGAGTTATGTGACAGGAACCAACCAGGCAGCTTCACATTTTGTATGTAATTACACAGTAATAAAGTTAGACTAATTACCTTAGATTACTGATTTAACAAATGCAGTTACAGATTCTCTCTCAGTGATGGTCATTACATCACATATCCACCTTACATTCAACCTGACTTCAGTGCACTTGTTCCGCCCAACACAGAATTCTCTCACTGAACAACATATAAAAAAATAAATAAATGAATAAAAATTAACTAAGGTGAAGCAATCAAACAAACAACACCGTGGCATTTGTATGATGTTGATATTTTGATGCTGTTCTTTAAAATACTTTTTGTGTATAATTGATTCACAACTGTATTGGTCTGGCCGTCTAAAACCATCCCAGAGTCTAATGTGGCTCCTCTTACCCACACCTGATTTAGAACAATTCATTCAGGAATCAAAAAACAAACAATTGCAGCGGTCAATAATGTTTTGACATTGACATAACAGAATAAACTGAATTATGTAGTCTCTAACATTTCTAAATATTAACTTCTAGCAGTTTGTTAAACTGTAAAAATCACTCCACATGATCAATGCAGAATTTTTCAGAAACTTCATATGTATTAAAGAAACATGCAATCTCCACACAACTGCAGGACGTAAAGAAGTACGCCTACGCAGCTCTGTCAACATGTTCGTTGCGTTCTGACGGCATTTGATGTGGTAATTGTCAGGCTGTCTGAGGAACCGATTCTCTCATCGCAAGCTCTGTCACTGTCTTCATCCTTTCGAACTGAGTGCTTTCTCAAAAGCCATCGGAATCTGTATCTGTCGACTTGCTGTCGCTCAGACCATTAAAGATGATTGATCACAGTGGAAAAATCTTCCCTCCAGCTGGTGTCGTCTTCACAAAATCATGATGGAAAAAACGCTATATAGGTTTTTTGTCAACTTAGGTAGATTTTCTGATTTCAATTTGTATTTTCTTTGCCAATGCTGTTCGCGCTCATGTCATCGCACAGTGAATGAGCGAGTGGTTCAGGTCGATCATGAAATTTAGCTGGAGCTCAGCCTCTACTCTGTAACAGCGGGCTGTCTGTCATCTTTATTGCCTCTCATCTGCTTGTGTCATTAGCGTACCGAGACTGATCTCCTTTATGACATGCTGTTCATCTCTGTGCAAACCAGATCAGTGGCATCAGCTAAACCATACATTTAGGTCACATGTATCATGACCTGTTGACTGGGGCGTTGAATCAATCACTGTTTATGCAGGAGTGATTTGTCTTAATTTGCTTCAAATAAACATGACTGTTTTGTGACATTTTGTTGTGAAATATTATGTAACTACAACATTATGCTATATAGACACAATACTCTTTAATATGCTATGGCCTGCTATTTGTTTTCCATAATGTCTTAAATCCAAAAGTCTAGTAGCTTAGAAAGATAATAATAGCACATCTCTTCTTGGATTGAAATATCGTGGATGTTCAAACATAATGCATTTAGTGCCGGAAATAATTATTTTCCTGAAACAGCAGGATTGAAGATCTATACTCAAATAGAATAACGGCAGACTTTATTTGTTTGGGTTGTGAAAGGTGGACTGTCAGATAATTGGTTAAAATGTTTCTCAAATGTCAGTCTTTCATTGATGCGTCAGCAGAACAGACATTTGAGATATTCCGGAAGTAATAACGTTTTGATGAAAGATTATAAAACTGTTTTTTCCCCTCTAGAATGACGTGAACATATTGTTAATGGGGTCGGTTTCCCTTTTTCGTTCTCTTCATAATGAAATGTACTCTTTGGGAAAAGTACAGCGGCTCTGCCTCTTTCACATTTCTGCTTTTGAGTTGCTTTTTGTGGATTCATTTATTTTTATTATGACTGTACCTTTATGTTGTTTCTCGGTGATTGATAATGGGTTGCTGAAGGTGTGTCATGGGCTTTTAGAAGAAGGAAGACTATTTGGATTTCTATTTCTCTGCCTACTCATGTAAGCTATACCATCAGTCAAAGGCATCCTGGGCTTAACCATGTGAAATTAAAACATCGGGAGGTGGGGACAACCCAGGGAGAGAAAAACAACACATGAGATAAAAGACTTTTTTTCCAAATCTGACTGATCAGGGATATGTGGTTTAGCATGTTTTATTTCATGGTTAACGCCACTTTTTGCCATTAGGGTTGATCACATCTTTTCAGAGCCATTTGTGCTTTATTTTGTTGATGTTTGAATGAATTCTGTTACTATTTTAACACAAACCTCTTTATAGGCCATAATTATAGGGTCGACAATGTTTTTGGGCAAAAAATTATCATTTTGAAGTGAGCGTTTTTGGAAGCTGTGTCTGTGTAAACACACAAAAACATAAGGAAAAAAAATAAAAAATTAAGTCATGCTCACACATAGTATGTGTATAGGTGAGTGTAGATTAAAGGATAAAACAAACAAGCATAAACAACAACAGAGGCGAAGTTACTTCACATTACAACCATAAGTGGAGACACATCCTAATCACAATGCAAATTGTAAATAGACACAAGCTCCAAGCTTCTGTTGGGACGCTGTCACTTCCCTACAGGTACTGTTGCAAGGTGACGGTGCAAAATACTGGCCTGGCATATGTAATACAGCTTTTTTGCCTGTTCTGTGGATATGTGTAAACACCAATGTTGGGGGTAATGCTTTACAAGTAATGGAAGTTATGTAATAATATTACTTTTCTACATAATAAGTAAAGTAACCCATAACTTAAAAAAAAAAATAAAAAAATTAAGTAATTAAGTAATGAAAATATTTTTTTTTCCAAAAATGTAATGCAATTTATATTATAGTTTGAATTAATTAGCTTTTAAAAAGTAAATTTGCTAAGTTAAAAATAGCATAATCATGTTGAATCCCTCATTCAATGAAAGAATGACCTCCCCGCGGAAACAGACAGAAACCAAGATGGCAGAGTCTTACATTTCTACGATGGTTTTCTCATTCAAATTATATGGTCTCAATGGACAGTGATTTTACTTCACTAACAAGACAGAAAGTACAAAAGTAGCAAATACATTGCTTTAATCTTTCAGTAATCTGTATATACGGCATGTATATATCTGGGCTCAGAAAGTTCTCAGAAGATAATATTATCAATATTATTTTTTAATGTGTTTTTATTTTTACATTTTTGATATCAAACCTTAGTCAGGTAAGAATAAGTAATGCAAAAGAAACGTAGTGAATTACTTATCATAAAAAGTAAGTTACTTCATTGGGGAGTAACTCAATATTGTAATACATTACTTTCAAAAGTAACTTTCTGCAGCATTGGTGTACACCAATCATTTTGAAAACGTTGTGTAGATGTGACATTTTTCTAAATGCAAGAGAAAAATATTTTCGTTTTTAGTTACATCGTTGTCATGGAAATGTAATCGAAATTTCCAGGTTCTTAATATCTCTCCAAACATTTATTTGCACAAAAAGAAGAATATTAGACACTCCAAAGTAATGGCTGAAAAAGCCAAATCAATACTACAAAACAGTATAATTGGGAATAAATTAAAGATTTGTATTTTAATTCCTTGAAAGTTTTCAACAAACATTTCTGTTTTCACATCTGTGCCTTTTGTGTGTTTTAGTGGATGGCTGCATACACAGAGCCGCGGGTCATCTCCTGTATGAAGAGTGCCACTCATTAAATGGCTGTGACACAGGAAAAGCCAAGATCACCTGCGGCTACGACCTCCCTGCTAAATGTAAGTGCCCACATGTTGCTCTTGTTTTTTTGTTTTTTTCCAGGAAACTGAAGATTGCCGTATGCAGTGCTCATGAACTCCTTAATTTACGGAGTAGTTTCTTAAAACAATAGGCATGACTTTTAGAGGAGAGTTAATTAACAGTCTACCGTGCTTCAACTTTGGGCTGTTCCTTGCGGCAGAGCACCCGTTGTTTGCAGTGATGCACTTGGAGCGTGTATGTGTGATTAATGGAGTGGTATTATTAGTGCGCTGATTATCATGATGACTTGCTGTGGTGTGCTTGGCTGGCTGAAGGGGCCATCTGTACTCCAACAAAGACATTAAGGGAACTATTAGTTTGTAATTTGATTGATATTTCATCCTTGATTTATTCCATTAGCTTATGGCATTCTCTGACTCATGTGAGTGATGATGAGCGTCACGCTGCTAGTGGCTGGAAGACGGCAGCGCTACGAGGCAGCGTTGCGGGACTTCCAATGCGGGAGCTGTCTTATGCTGTCCGCCCGCTGTGGTGGAGATGTGCTTAAAACATTAGCGGACTCTAATCTATGGACTTCTCCTGAGGTGGTCTGATGTAGATAAATAAGATCATTGCCCTACTGAACCCATCAGATTCCAGTATGCAGTTTGTTTAAGCTGGTTTCGCTGTCCTCTCAGGCTTGTTAACAGCTTTAATTGCATTGACTAGCCGACCAGTGCTTTAGAATGATTTAACTAGATCACCAACATTGCCAATTGACTTTGCTCTTAAATAGTTTTGTTGCTTTTAGTTAATTATCTTACATTTCAGCCTGGTAAATGTGATCTATTTCTTTTTAAAATATGTCTGTGAGGTATTATATATTAAATATGAGGTTTACTGGTACCGTATCTTTCAGTCTGTAACAGTAATTTGATCAACAAGGTGGTCACCTAGATTTACCTTAGCTAAACCAGGGAAGGACAAACTCTGTTCAGGAGGGCGGGTGTCCTGCAGAGTTCAGCTCTAACCCTAATCAAACACATCTGCCTAGATTTATAGTGATCATGAAGACATTGATTAGCATGTTCAGGTGTGTTTGATTAGTGCTCGAGTGCGCTCTGCAGGACTTAAGCCTTCCAGGACCATGTTTGCACATTCCTGTTTTAAACTATGTGGTTTAAAATGACGTGGGTTACTGTTCTTGGCTAATTAACTAGTTCACCCACATTGCCAGTCGACTGTGCACTTAAATTATATGGTTTGTTGCTTTTATCAATTTAGCTTAACTTCCAGTCTGGTAAATAAGTAGTTGGTCAGCCAACTGGTCTCCTAATTTTACAGCAGATTAGAGCTCTTATTTGATGTTGTTCGCTGGTTTTAGTTCAATTAGCTATTGATATAGCCCAGTTAAACTGATTTTGTAGGTCAGCTATCCAGACCTCCAGCCAAACCAGCTGACTAGTTCTTCTTAAAAACTGTATGTATGCCTTTCTGGTCTGGTTTATTTTAAGCTTTAATAGCTGTAATTTTAGCTCTAGTACTGTAGCTAATTTTTACTCTTAAATTGATTTGTTTGTCTTAGCTTTAGCTTGTCTTACAGCCTTAATGAAGCTGGTTCAGTTGGTCTCCCACTATTACAGTACTAGCTGAATTGTGCTCTTATACAGTACTGGTTTCAGGTAATTTAAATGCTTCTCTCAGTCTGTTACAGTAAGTTGGTTGAGGAGCTGGTATCCTAGCTTCACCTAATATTTTAAACTATATGGTTTACTTATCTAATTTAATTCAAACTAATTTCCTAGCCTGGTTAACCTTTGGTCTGTAAAGTAAGCTAAGGATGGTTGTGTTCTTTTATATGTTGTGTTTATTAGTCTGATAGCTTGAACCATTTGACTTTAAAAAACGAATCTATAGACATTTGTGGATGTTCAATGTATTTGTGCTTACTCTACCTTGTTTTTAATCAGGGATATAACTGTCCAGTTATGACTCAATTCTTTTTATTGCTATTCATTGTTTTATTTTCAGCTGCCGCAATGCTGGGCAGCTTAAATATCTTGAACAATTTTAGATGTTTTGTATTCTGCCACCTGTCTTTTCTAACAAGGAGCCACTATTGACTAAACGAGAAGCACTGTGGCTTTCTCTACTGTCCTTGATTTAATGTTATGTCACTTCTGAGCTAAAACAATTGAATTGGATGTAACAGCATCCAGCAACCTTGAAGCAATCTTTCAGACAGTGATGCCTGGGCTAAAGCTTTTTATAGGCTTATCGAATCCTCTATGGCTGGATGATGTGATTCATTAGTGGAGAGGCAGAATCTCGGGCTAGGGGAGCATACTGTACGTCTCCTCTTCAGCCCGTAGGAGATTCATCAGTCCTAAAAACATCAAACAAGTCCACTGCATTTTGTCTCTTTCCGCATCAACATCATGTCTCTTCATTATTTCCCTGTCAGAGCTGACATCTACTGGAAATCTTTGTGCTCTCCCTGTATCTCTCTGTGTACTTTACCCGTCGTTCAGTTCTCTTGTGTTAAGAGTTTACTCTTCTGTGGCTAATTTCCACCCACACACACATTCTGAGTCTGTCTGTGTTTTCACTTGATTTATTTGTTTTTTTAGATGTTTGAATATGTTGAGCGCCTTCGTTCAGCATGGAAAATGTGTTTCACACATTGTTTGTTGTTTAAAGAAATTCTGACAATACAAATAAGCCATGCTGTGTCGCCAAGTGAAGTTGCTGCTGCATTATCATAAATACTTGTTGGCTATTGGTTCTCAGCTTGTTTTGCTTCAGGACAAAGGTTTTAATAGTGGACATCAAGTGGTTGCCCAACACACAACCAGAATTGTTTATTGCTCAAAATAAACACAAAAAATTTATATGATCAAACAGTCAAATCAGTTATTTTAACATGAAAAGGTCAAACCAAATTGTTCTATATTAATATCGGAACAAACACTGGGCTCAGTAACTTGTATCAGTATTAATAGAAAGGTAAACTTTTAGTAAAATACTGAACCCTGGCATCCTGGCCAAATTTGCCAAATTTGTTTGTGATTCCGTTTTACAAGTTACTGTAAAGGCATAAATTGATTTATGTAATTTCATCATCATGCTATCCACGTTTCCTCCAGAGTTTCAGGTAATTTCGTAATTACCCAAATTTCAGGTATTTCATTTTTAAAATTTTAATTTTAACTGCAGTTTGGCAGTTTCGATTTCATTCTGGAACATTTCTTTCATGCCCGATGTCAAACTGAGGTATTGGATGAGAGTATGAAGTAAGGACTGGCAGCTTAATAGAATTTGATACAGCACGCCAAATGAACAAATAAAACCCTCTGCATTTCACGATGTGAGTGTTCTCTGCACCTACCTTGTCAGTAAAGGACCACAGACAGTGTCAAACAGCTATGTGTGTATGGACTATCCTGTCGCAAAACACGGCGAAAAGTCCTACATGATATAAATAGTTTGATTGCGGTGTTTACATGCCTGTACTGCACTTCAATAATGCGACTAAAGTAGGTGTACTCCACTTCTTAATTCGATTTCTCTTTAGTTTGATTATGACTTTAGTCGGATTAAGGTAATCAAAAATCTGTTTACATGGTAGACTCTTAATCAGAGTATTGTCTTAATCATATTAAAATTGGATTATTGATGTTCATGTAAACATACTCACTGGGAATGTATCAAACAAGTAAATAACAATCACCCTTGTGAGGGGGTGGACATATTTAGATTTCTCATTGTTATTTTAACTATGATTCAATGCATCTGATTCTAATATTATTTCTAATGCTTGTTCTGCTGTTAAAGTGTTGCAAACCACACTCATCTGTATCCTTGTTGTAGCTTTCAAGAAGCAGATGCATTAATAATGTCATTTGAGGATCAAGCTAGAATCATTCGATAGAGAATTGTAATGCACCAATGAATCATCGCCCTCCTCCCCCCACTATGAGTTCTTGCGTCAGATGAGTTTACTAATGTATTCTAGTTTCAGAAAACAACTTCATTATGGCATCGTCTTTACGGAAGCGGAGGAAGGAAGCTCACCACTAACAACACTGCATAGACAAAACAGGCCGGGACAGTTGCCATGGTTATACTTGCAACTTGCAGCACATTATAATGCATATTTATCATCTCTCAGGCTCCTCGTGATTGGACACACAAGCTCTCGCAGCATCACTAACTTGTATGTTTGCGGTCCTACGGCATCTGCTACGAGACGGTTTGCTCTACTGTGCCACGGAGACGACCAGGGAGCGGGATGCAAATGGCACAGATGGTCCTTTTACCTTTTATATCTTGGCGCAGTCAAATTTTTTCCAGCATGAGCTTTTTATGCTTCCATAATTTGCCAGAACACGAGCGCCTTTTCCCTCCAATCTGCTCTGAAAAGCGTGTCCCTCTCCTCTGGTGGAGAGGCAAAGAGAGGGAGCTTTCCTACCTCGACCTTTTTTCTGGAGTTTTACCTGCAGGGCTTCTTTCTTCCCTCTGGAATTGAGGAGAACAGAGATTTTACAGTGTGCGAGGCCACTTTATCTCACGCTTTCTCTTTTCTTCACTTCCTTCCTGCGTTCCTTCCTCCAGTTTCAGTTGACCTGAGACTGCCTCACAGACCGAGGCTGTGAAGTCTCTGGTGATGAAGAGTAGACGCCACAGACAGAAATTCATTCCAGTTTATTAGCATCTTGTTGCTGTTTGCTTTTGATGTTGCATGTAGCCCATGACAGGTCTCGGCTATAGGTTATATTTATAGGCTGGCAATGAGACTAGTTGTGTTTTATTAGCAAATCATTTGTCAGGCGGAATAAAATATCAATTATATGCTCTCAACTGTTAAGTAAGTATAATGTGATTTATTGTTATTATTATTTTCGTTATTATTATTATTATTATTATTATTATTATTGTTATTAGTAGTAGTAGTAGTAGTAGTAGTAGTAGTAGTAGTCAGACCCCCTAGTTTTTCACAATTTTTTAAAGATTGTTGCGATTTTAAAAATTATTTTGTGATATCTTATTTACCATATTAGGTAGCCTACTATGTAAGGTGTGCAGTCTGACTCGAATCATAAATATAAATTCTCTTTATTTTGGTCTTATGTCAAGAGAAGATCTAAAACAGATAGGGGTCAAGCCAAAGGAGGGTTGTATAACTCTTATTTTTATCCATGATCTTACTTTCTCTTTTTCAGATTTCACTCCCGGAGTATCTGACATCTTGTGCTTTACTCAGGACATGCATTAGGACTTCCCCTGCCGTAATAGACCCAAAACAGGAATTAACATAAAACTCGACAATGACAGGGAAACATTCGCTCTCATCAGTAGAAGGGCAAGAGTTAAACGAAATAATTTATCGATTTGACGCACATCATAATACCAGCCAAACATG
Organism: Danio aesculapii; assembly: GCF_903798145.1. NCBI lineage: Eukaryota > Metazoa > Chordata > Actinopteri > Cypriniformes > Danionidae > Danio > Danio aesculapii. The sequence continues at coordinate 19,473,119 of NC_079447.1, read as the reverse complement.
TAAAAGAACAAATAATGTCCTTCAATTCATTCACGTCTAGCGGGTGCCATTCTTGACCAACCTCCATCATTGAAAGCTGCTTGCTTTTCTTTTCTGTTTCATTGCTCCGTTTGTTAGATGTTTGCTCTCACTTTCTTTTGCAGTCTTTTGACACAAAACGCCCAATTTGTGCTGTGTTATTCACTCTATTTGCGCCACAGAATGTTTAATAGTTAATCTTTGCATTGACTTCACGGTAATCACTCACGCTTCATCCGCGTTTGCTTACTGCAAGCCTGCTAAACAATTCCCTGCCCCCCTCCCCCTCCATGTAAAGTAATGTGAGGGCTCAAGATGTCATTTTTCAAGTGACACTCAAATACATGTCCACTGCGTACGCAAGGTCTATAAGTCAGGTAAAAATCTTGAATCTAATTTATCTAATATAGAATAAATTATTCTATTTTATAATTAAATCTAATTTAACAAATTATGGTTTGCAATGAGAGGTTTTATGAGATTATATAAATTTTTTGAGATTATTTTGCATTTAAATTAATATTTTGGAGCATCACAATTTTTGTGACTTTTTATTGATTTTGCGTTGGATTCAGTGATCGCAAAATCACAAAAAACTAGGGGGTTTAAGTAGTAGTAGTGTAGCAGCCTTACCAAAATTATATTTGTATTAGGTACATATTAAATATAATGTTAATTTTTCTGCAAAAATGCAATGTTTTGCTATAAAATAGTTATTATAAACTTGCTGATAATAATAATAATAATAATAATAATAATAATAATAATAATAATAATAATAATAATAATAATGACAACAATATTATTATTATTAATACTATTAGTAGGAGTAGTAGTAGTATCATTATCATCAATAGTATCATTATTATCATTATTTATGGCTTTTAAATATGTTTAAACTTTATTTTATAGAATATACAAACAATTTGAAATTTAAAATATAAAATGAGTATTTTTTTCTGAATAATTACTGCAGAATCATGTGACACTGAAGCCTGGAGTAGTAATGCTCACCATCCAGTTTTGCCAGCATAGGAGTAAACAGCATTTTATAATTTATTCGAATAACACAATTTTAAATTGTAAGCATTTAACATTATTACTGATTTTTTTCTTTTCTTGTGGCAAATAAATTAAGCTTTCATGACTAGAGACTCAAGACTCAAGATCTCAAAGCTTACTGTTCTATATCTATTGGGCAGGATTATCTTTAGTTATGCTGTTTTCTGCCAATATACATTGCTACTGTAAATATAAGCATGTGGTGCTGTTAAAGTAAAACTATTGTGGGTTTTGTTAGGCGGAGCCACTGTTTAAGTGCCCTTTTCCTGTTTACCTTTATTCATGAATAAATCCAATCTGGAAAGATGAGCAGAAAGACCATTGTCCCCATCCGAGATGGTGAAAAGATAACATTTAATTAGATCTCTGTTTGTCTTCAGCATGTTTTCTTTACCTGTTTGCATCTCAAAGCCCTTCGCTGTTGATTAAAAGAAAAATTGGACAAATAAATGGCAGGATTTGTGTGGTCAGGAAGTGTGTCCTGAAAGCTCTGGAAGGGGAATTCAGTTAAAAGATGTACCTAGCGAGCTAAACTCCTCCACTCATCAAGTTCTCATTCCTCAAAGGCATCGGTGCTGGCTTGCATCCCCGCTACAATCTGTCAAGGTCACCGGATGGCAAATTATATTGCCTTAGCTAATGTCGAAATTAAACGCAAAAGGGAGGGGAGGAAAAACAAAGCCTAAGGGATAAAATGCTTCCTTGTGTTTGGACAGAGACTCTGAACTGCAAGAAAAAACAACCTACCATCAGCCTCAGGAAAGTGCCTGTAAGTAATGGGCTAAAAACCTAGCTGGCCATTCGCATACTTTACTTGAAGCCAATGGGACATGACATCTAAAAAAGTGCCCTTTTGGATTCCTGTTCCCATCATTCGATTCTCTCCTGGCAAAGACAAGAAAATTGGCCGCTATTAGTGATCAGCAGGCCTCTTCTCACTGAGATGAAACCAAGACTTGTGTATCTCAGAGGCAAATGGGACACTTGTAGGATCAGGCTGTCGCATGTGGCACACATTACTAAAGACCGGCCCTGGGATTATTAATAAATGACAGTAATTATCCTCACCATAGCGGAAAAATGGCACTAAATAAAACTGCATGCGCTACCTCAATCTGACAATGAAACCAGTGATTTATTTAGGACAATAGTCTTTTATTATAGGTTTGGTCCAGTTCAGTAAATCAAATCATATGAAAAGGTGTACTAAGAGCCTGTGTAATTGTATTACATAGTAACTTGATATACTGTATGACATTTTAAGGCCTGTGTAGTTTTTCGAAAAATTATTTTTAGGTTTAGTACAAGAGCAATTCCATGCAAATAAAGCTTTGTCCTCATAAATGCAAAAATTAAAAAAAAAAAAAAAAAGAAATAAAATGAATCATTTTTGTTCTGTAGAGAGACAACTTCTTTTGATTAGCATTATTTCTTATGGGTTGTGCAGTTTAATTCACAGAATTTCTACAACAAATTATGTTGTATATTGTAAACTTACAAACTTTTTGATCACATCCATTAATTTTCCTCATTTAAAATATAAAAAGTTTTTACCATAGACTGTAAAAAATATGAAAGTAGTATTAGTGATGTCACCCATAGGTTTGTGAAGAGCGCAAATGAAGCAACAAGTGAGTGTGGCCAATCGTCGCCATTTTGGTAGCATGTCATCGTGCCAACCTTTGGGTAACCGAAAAAGGGCATAGAGGCGGAGCATGAGCAGAGCTTCAGTTGCCTGCTAGCATTTTGCTTAGACCGGCTTTTCTTTTGGAGAAACGCTTAATACTTCATTACCTGCTACTTGTTTGTGTTCTGACCACATGTGCTTGGTTGTATACTATATCAATAAAGTGTTTAATCTATTAAAAACACTGTTGTAATACATTGAGCCACTAAACATTGTTCTTATGACATTTTTCTACAGGAGGAAAATGCGAATTACCTCCAAATACTTCAAATATAGACTGTTAGTAAATGCAGGCTATTTATGAAATCCAGGCATAACACTGTATGACAATGTTTCAGATGACTGTTCTAGAGCCTACAGCTAATCAATAGATTCTGTAGTGCATTCAAGTTCTAAAGATAGTCATAAATGATAAATTATCTTAAAACAAATACATTTATAGATATGGTATATAAATGTATAAGAATATTACTCACCTGGGAAATGGAGGCCACTTGAATAGTTTGTGAGCACAGTTAGGTGTACACAACATGCCATATCATCTGATAATTGTAAGAAAAAATTCCAATGAATTGCATGTTTCAGTTACTTCCGTATTAGCTTCACAAGGGAGAGCCGTATGTTGCCATTTAGTTTTTACCAATTGATATTTTTTTGGTTCCATAACTCTGTGGTTAGTTGTTTTGGAAAATATAAACAGAAATATAATGTTGACATAAACTTTCTTTGTGAATTAATGTTTTTAACTGCAAATGTCACATCCATAACGCTGGAATTGCTCACAAGTTAATCTCATTCAGCTGCAATAGTGTTGTAAGCCAATGTTTGGTCCAATATAGACAAACCCAATGTTGAGTTCATTTTTGCAATTCATTTTAAATGACTCTTTAAATGAATTTTTTTTTTTTTTTTTTTACACAATTTTTGCATTTGTCCATATCTGACCCAATGTTGCGTCACAAAACCCAGCAATATTTTAGATAACACTAGTATTAAGTAGATTTTCTGAAGGACTTTTTCTGAAGGACTGTTATTTGAGTTATTTGAGTTGTTTAAACATTTACATATTTTAACACGCCAAGTTGTTCACACCAAACATATGTGTTTTTTTATCATTCTTTTTATGTTTATTATATATATATATATATATATATATATATATATATATATATATATATATATATATATATATATATATATATATATATATATATATATATATATATATATATTTTAAACTGTAAATGTTTTTCAATTGGTCTCTTGCATTTTCCTAATATATTCAAATTCAAAAATATTGTTGAAACCCTGTTATTAAACATTAATATTCCTTTAAACGTTATTCTTTCAAAAGTGAAGGTTTACACAATGCGAGTGATTTAAAAAAAATTTTGCAGTGCATTTGTTTTGCCTAGAGTTTCTGCATAAATTTCCTTTTAAAACAAAACACCCCTGTACTTGTATAATCATTACACCCCTAAAAGAGCCCTTTTTTCCTCTCTCCATGCATTCATAAAAGGACAAAGATCATTTGCAAAAATATCAAATATTAATGCAACGCTTGATGGTGCTTGAATATCACTTCAAAACACTTTTGCAATGTGGCCATAAATACTCCAGCTAATCAACAGAATGGAAACATTAGATGAAGCATTGTTATGAATTATTGAACCATCACACAACAGCAGATCCATATTTGTGTGTGCAGTTATATTTTACCCTTTCTTGTTTTCCTCTTTTCAAAAAAATGAAGCATGTTTGTGTAGCCTTAGTGAGTACTCAAAGTTTGACCAAGGACACTTCACCGACTTTGATATATCAGCTAACATTAAGCACACACTCATGGTCTTGAAATACACCAGTCTACTCTTTTTTTTTTTTTTTTTTTAAAGTGTTGTTCAAGGTGAAATCTGTTGTATGAGTGTTTACTAGTGAGAAAGAAACTGGTCAAGTTGAGCTTTGTTGTCAGTCCGCTACATGTGTGGACATAGTAGAATGAAATATTGTCTCGCAGGACTACAGTGCTACATAATTAAACATAATCATAAATATAAACACAACATTGGACTTAAGAGCTATTTAACCTATACATAATTAATAATTAATATACTGGGGTGGTAATCTATACTAACTACTAACAATACTTATACTATAAATACTTAACTATACACATAACCTTAGACCAAAGTCTCTTTAGGCAAGTCATTTCAGTCATGGCCATCTTTAAAACACCTCTCATGCAGTATACTCGGACTTTTTGTCTGAATAGAGAAATATGAAGTTATCCAAAGCTGTTTGCAAAAGCTTATGATGACATTACATATTTGATTCACAAATAACAAAACAACTACTGTCTTATAAGTTTCATTTCTAAATCTTCAAATAAAACAAAATCTGCGTTTTTTTTCAGGTTGCCCAAGCTCGTGCGCATACACACTCGAAAAGAACGAGATTACGTCACCAACCTCATTTATGACCGTTCTACACATTATCATCCTCTGGACAATGCTTCGTCAGATTGCGCTAGTCTTCTGAAGTAATTCACAACTTTAGCCCATCCACTGCACATGACAAGCGACAGAACGAAAGTCATTCATTTCTATTGGAGAGTAGTCTGGGAGCTGTGTGGAGTTCCGATCCTCTCCAATCATCTATGTGGAAAATTCAGATCCAATTTGAGCTGCGGATTCATTAAAATGTTTGAACTCCTGCGACTAAATCGTATACATCAGAACAGCAGAGTCACTTGCTGTCTTCAAGAAACGATTAAAAACTCAACTATTTAGTCTCCACTTTCCTTCCTAATCTGTAACTGCCTCTCTGGCTATACCACTAACTGTACACTCTCTCTCTCAAAAAAAAAGTATTATTTTTTTTTTTTAATGCTTTGCTTCTTAGACTTTACACACCTGAAACTTGTCTATAGCACTTGTTCACTGCTGCTCTTATAGTTGTGTAAATTGCTTCCTTGTCCTCATTTATAAGTCGCTTTGGATAAAAACGTCTGCTAAATGACTAAATGTAAATGTATACAACCAGCCAAAAAAAAAAGTATATATATATTTATGTCTATATATATATAACAACATTTCTATTTATAAATGAGTAATAAAAATAACAATATTTTTTTTAATTGGTCTTCTCATTCGCTCACAAATTTTTAGCGTTCTATGAGTTTGTAGTATTCATTCATTCATTTATTCATTCGTTCAACCACGGTGAACTCATGGAGAACAAAGGCTCTTGTTTTTGCACTTCTTTATTTCAGACACCCTGTGATCAGCTTCTCTCCTATAGTGCACGACAAAACTGAAAATTCTGTGCGACTGCCACAAGGGGGTGCGTATTCCGACAGTTGTGTCCGAATGTCATGTGCATTGAAAAGGCGGCTTTAGTCTTGATAGGGGGTGCGTATTCCGACAGTTGTGTCAGAATGTCATGTGCATTGAAAAGGCGGCTTTAGTCTTGATAGGGGGTGCGTATTCCGACAGTTGTGTCTGAATGTCATGTGCATTGAAAAGGCGGCTTTAGTCTTGATAGTGAATCTCTTCCAGAAATGAAAGTGACTATTGGTTTACAAGCTTGTGGGCGTTTGAGTAATTGCTGTCAGGTGATGTGCATTTGACAGGACGAACTGTACCTCGCGTTCATATCATACAAATTACAAAACCATTGTTGGTTCATTTTAAAGTAGATTTCAAGCTTTATGTGGATATATTCTTTATGTCTGTAAAGCAAGTATTTACTGAGATTGATGTGTTTATTGACCACAAAAAACTGTCGTAAAAACAAACGTCTGGTCCAAGCTTCCTCCTAGAGAAAGGTCAGTTTATAGCGATCGCTGATTGACTCTTGTACCAGTATGCAGGGCTTCATTCACCATATTGACCGTTACAATTTTCCACACTCAAAACTATACGAGTGACATCTCTTGTGTATTTTAGTCTTTGCTAGGACCGACATTACAAGTACTTTTACATAAGAAAGAACAATATTTTGCAAGATATAGTGCAAAAGAGGTATTTAAGGTTGAAGAAAAACAAGTAGTGCAACATGATTGAGTAAACATTTGCTTATTGAGTTCTTGTAAGATGGAGTTTAAGTAAAGTATCTGGTGCATATAGAGAGAAAAGTGTTTCTACGGGTGGTTTGTCAAGCCCACTCACCTGTGTGAAGCACACTCAAAAATGCACAATGTTTTATTTATTCTAGGGATATGGAGTGATTGTAAGAAAGTGTCTGGTTTAAAAGCTACAAGTGTTTACATGTATTTTTTTTAATATATGACTGATTATAATACTTTTATGCATCACATATGCTACCATAAATTGAAAATAAACAGAAAATCGCTTTTAAAAATTCTCTTCAATTAACACTTCATGAGCAGCTCTCGGCTTTCCAACATATTGTGGGCTACTTGGAGAAATGGAGGAGGAAACTGATTTTTATCCTCCTCCTCCTCTTTTCTTTCTTCTCCGTCTCTTCTCCTCAAACCCAGCAGGGTCTCATCTTTATTAATGTGCTTCTACGTAAACAAAACTTTGCAGCATTTAGCATCAGCTGTCACAGTGCAGCCCCTGCGCATTAATTGTTAAAACCGAAAAAGGACTGCCTGGGAAAAGTTACCGTCCCCGAGGAACGTTTAAGACAGATGAGAAAACGAAGGGATGGAGGAGAACGGAGGAGGAAAAGAGAGACTCGCGCTCAACCGATCTCATCTGAAATCACCCACTCTCTCTTTGCTTTTTGTTTTTCTCCCCGAGGCGGCCGAAGATTGACAGTTCAAAATCCTTTCCATGTCATTTATTGTTCTGTTTTGGCTTTTATTCCCATTTTCTTTAAGATAAAACCTCAACTTAAGCTCTAAATAAAACATTATGCTCGGGCGTTGAAATTCACTGTAACTACAGTACTCTGAGGATTCAGGCTCACGTGCTGTTTCTTTTTTTTTGCTGCTTTGTTTGTTTGTGCCCGATTGTTCAATAATTGTGCTTCTGAGTCTGTTGTGGTCACGACATCTTGTTAGACAGAGCTCTGATGTTTTAGTGTTTGCAAACATGTTTATTTCTCTGTCTAGCGCTGAACATTGTCAACATAGTTTTTGTGGAGTTGTGTTATTAGTGCTCAAGAACTCACTGCAATGGGTAACTGAGGTGAACTGATAATGGCAGTGCATTATTGATTAGCAGTACTTACATATAGCTGTGAGCTGACAACATATTATGATTAATTAGTCGGTAACACTTACAATAAGTTTGTATTATTTAATGTTAGGTATTACATTTACTAACATGAACAAATAACGAACAATATTGTACTTATATTAAAGTATGTGTTAATGTTAGTTAATGAAAATACAGTTGTTCATTGTTAGTTCATGTTAACTCACTGTGCATTAACCAATGTTAACAAGCATGAATTTGGAATTTAATAATGCATTAGTAAATGTCGAACTATAATTAATAAATGCTCTACTAGTATTGTTCATAACTAGTTTGTTAGTAAATACGTTAACTAGCATTCAAACCTTATTGTAAAGTCCAAGCTATTAGCGATGACACTTTAAAAGGAAAAACATAAAGGCACAGATTGACACGTGTTTGTCATTTTGAGCATTTTTATTTTGGCATTTTCAGACATTTTTTTTTTTTTAAGACTCAATACCTATTGTAACTTCTTAAGAGTTCAGAAATTAGAGTTTGGCGAAATTAGCCTGATTTTACAGACGCTTAAAGAAAACATTTGTTATACTGTACTTTAGCAGTTATCTTTTCTGAGAAGGAAAGAAAGGAAAAACACTCCAAATGGCAATATTTGTTTATTAAAATGGGAAGAAATGCTATCAGAAGTTTTAGATTTGAATAAATAATACACACCCTTATACACTTTCAATATGGTGGTAGCTAGATTGGCGAGCCCATTTTTTTTTCTTATAAAGGATCAAAAACCAAACTTGTTTGAGGGTGGTGGGTCGAAGGTAAATATATCAAACTCTATTACATTAAACTTGCCTTTGGTGATTTCCTAATTTATTTAATATTTAAAACTTAAAAACACTGCTTTATATTAACTAATGCAGTATATATATATATATTACATTGTATATTGAACGTATTACAGTAAAACAAACACTATCCATTTATAGCAGAATGGAGTTACACTAGACAAGCTCTACCTGTTTTTGCTCGCCGATGTCTTCTGCATTCTCTTCTATCCGTTGAGTGAAAGTATTTATATTTTTAAAAATCTGATTCATTTACAATTTAATTGTTTAATTGAAACATTTATTTTCAGTTTCCTTTTTTGTAGCTTAGCAAGAAAACAAACAAACAAACAAACAAACAAACAAACAAACAAACAAACTAAAAAAGTTGTTAAATTAGAAATGACGATCTCTGTTAAAAGCACTCACCCCAACCCTCCCCATCATTCTCACTCTCTTCTCAGATGGGATGGTGGGCCAAATCAACGGTTACAATGGGCTAACTTTGGCCCGCAGGCCCTAGTTTGGACATCTCTGCTTTAGAATAATAGTCCATCAGTTAATGTTAATTAATATATTTACTAACATTAACCAAGTATAATCTTGTAAAGCAATTATTAATCATAGTTTAACATGAACTAATGCATTATTAAAATTCTAAGTTGTGCTTGTTAATCAGTTAATGCACTTTGAGTCAACATGAACTAACATTATTTAACTTAAATAATTAAACTAATGTTAACAAACATGGTGGCGTGGTGGCGCAGTGGATAATGCTGTCGCCTTACAGCAACAATGCCGCTGTTTTGAGTCTCGGCTGGGTCAGTTGACATTTCTGTGTGGAGTTTGCATGTTCTTCCCGTGTTGGCGTGGGTTTCCTCCGAGTCCAAAGACATGAGCTATAGGTGAATTGGGTAAGCTAAATTGTCCGTAGTGTATGTGTGTGAACGAGTGTGTATGGATGTTTCCTGGTGATGAGTTGCAGCTGGAAGGGCATTCACTGCGTAAAACATAAGCTGGATAAGTTGGCCTCAGTATTTTTAATAAACTGCTTCTAGAAATTTTAGGATGTTTGGGGGCTCCATTTAATGCAATGTTTGGTTTCAGGGGCAAAAGACGTCCCTGCAGATGTTGCGTCTCAAACACCCTGTTATTAGTGTGTGTCGCAGGCACAGTGTGATGGATGGACACCAATGATTTAAGTGAGTGGTGACCAAGGCTAAAACACGCCTCAGAGTTGGAGTGAGAAACCCAGCCTGCTTGCTCGGTCTCAACTCTGACCACAAACACGCAGGGGTCACCGGCTCCACGATTAGCTCATGCAGTTTCAGACAGGGAATGTTCTATTATGAAGTCACTCTAAAGCAATGCCAAAATGCCTTTGAAATTAATGCAGTGAAAGTTTTATAGCTTTCAGCATCTTATCTGAGCACAAACTTGAAAGAAACAAAAACTAAAAATAGATTGGCGAGAGAAGGGGGAGAGGGGGAAGCGATACCAGTTTTTACTTAAGTTGTCCTCTAGGCAAGGAGAAATGAGAGAAGACAGATAAGAGAGGTAAAACTAATACTCATAGTTTTAGGATGTGTGTGGCTAAATGAAATTAGAGAAAATCATCTAGAACTTGGGGCTGATAGAGAAATTAAAAACAGCTCTGTATGACTTGATTAAATAGCATTTTAAAAATATTATATATAATTCTATATTTTGTTTTTGATCAAGTAAATGCAGCCTTGGTAAGCAGAAGCATTTTAATACATACAGAGGGGGAAATAAGTATTGAACACATCACCATTTTTCTCTAAAAAGACTTGAACTTTTCACTAGATGTTAATAACAAACGTTTACAGTTGAAGTCAGAATTATTAGCCCCCCTTTGATTTTTCTTTTTTTTTTTTCCTTAAATATTTCCTAAATGATGTTTAACAGAACAAGGTAATTTTCACCATATGTCTGATAAAAATTTTTCTTGTGGAGAAAGTCTTATTTGTTTTATTTCAGGTTGAATAAAAGTAGTTTTAATTTTTTTTATGAACCATTTTAAGGTCAAATCATCGTTATAAACTAAACTGCCTAATTACCCTAACCTGCCTAGTTAACCTAATTAACCTAGTTAAGCCTTTAAATGTCACTTTAAGCTGTATAGAAGGGTCTTAAAAAAATATCTCATCAAATATTATTTACAATTGTCATGGCAAAGACAAAATAAATCCGTTATTAGAAATGAGTTACTAAAACTATTATGTTTAGAAATGTGTTGAAAGAAAATCTTCTCTCTGTTAAACAGAAATTGGGGGAAAAAAATAAACAGGGGGGGGGGGGCCTATGTTTATGTATGTGTATATATATATAAGAAATGGAGGTGGGGAAATGCAGTGAAAGCCCAGACAGCAGCTGAAATCTCTCAGATAGTTTGTCAGCAACATTCTGCTCTTTGTCAATGTAAATTAATATTCGCTGCTTCAGTCCAACATCTACATCATCAGGATGATGAAGATGAAACCAGAGTGGACATTTCAGCAGTACAATGATCCAAAACACAGCCAAGGAAATTCGCAAATGGTTTCAGAAAAAGTAAATCAAGCTGTAGAATGGCTCAGCCAATCACCTGACTTGAATCCAGTAGAAAATACAAAATAAAGATCAGTTTGGATAGATGAAACCCACAGAACCATCAAGATTTTTACTCTTTGAAGTTTGTGAAAAACTCACACCTGAGCAATGCATGTGACTTCATTCTCCATATGAGAGACATCTTTAAGATGCCATCACCAAAAAAAAAACAACTTTTATATAAAAGTATTAGTATATAATTGGAAATATTTTATATGTAACTTTTTATTACAGTAGTGTACCTACAGTATACATCTTTTTTTTTATACATTTTCACATTACCACCATATTGTTATACAGCCAGGGTGCCCTTTCTACAAATATAGTAAGGTATTAAAAAAACAGTAAGTTAATATAAATATAATATCCTCATAATGAGTATTGTCAATGAATGTCGATGTCTAGCAGGGATGCAGGAATGTGTACAGTCGCCTGTCTGAAACTGGCAGGTCCAGATTACCAGATTAAGTGTTCAAAGGAGCCTTTTTTTGGTCAAATGAGGGTTTGTACATATTTATAGTACATAGTTAAGCTTAACTTTATATTTAAAATAAAGTAGAATAGACCACTCTTCACTAATAGTGTGTATTTTAATAGATGCCTGTGCACCTACATTTAAGTTAAACAGTAAAACGGTAAGCAGGATATTTCATGATTATCATTGATGACGAGAGATGTAAATTTGTTCTGTGAAATTTGCTGTAATATAAAAAGGTTGTCTTTTGAGAATCAATTGTCTGTTGAAAATAAGTTTGATTAATAAATTAGATAATTGCATTAAATATATTGATGTGGGTCACCGAAGTATATACTGTACATATATGTAAATAAAGAATGGATGAAGCTCCCCTGATTGTCAGTGTATAATTTGAACACTGTATACTTAACTTAACAAAATGGGATCAGCAAGTCATAGTTATGTGTAAAAAATACTAAAAAATGATTTTGTTTTATTTTGAAAACTGATTTTTATTTTGCTGTTGCATAAAATAACAGAAAATGCCATGCTTATATTTAACACAATATCAATGTTGTAAAATATTCATTTAAAACAAAGGAAAACATTAGTTACTCGGACCAATTTTCATTTTATTTTACAATAAATATAATTTTACAATATTTGAAATTATAATAAAAAGTTAGATCTTTGGTTAAAACAAATCTGAATCTTTTGATTTGAAGTGCTCTATTCATTTTTTGATGTGTTTCCAGACTTATATTGATTAACTTCTGTTTATAATATCAGCTGTGTGAAAAAGTATTGATTTTGACATGACCAAAAACATATCAAAAGCTCCACATGAGAGCTCTTATTAAAATCTATTTATGCTGCATAATGTACATTTTGCAGATTATTTCATTTCTTTCCCCCCTCTGTAACGCAGACTGCGAAAGGTCTTGTTGAAGAGCAGGACCGGTGTGTGAGTAATGTCATGTTCATGGGCTCAGTTCAACAAGTTAATGGGTAATTATCTCAAATATGGGCGGTCATGACTGAGCTGGTTGTTCTTTCTCCAAGATGAGCTATTCATAGTGACTCATGAATTCTCTCTCTTACTCCCTCCATCTCTTCTTACTCTCCACATGCAAACTATCCAATAAAAATGATTCATTCCACTTTTTTGTTTTGTTTTTTTAATGGTAAATTGAGCTTTTTATATTTTAGACTTCTTCTAATTACACTCCTAGTAGCGTTTGTTTTTTTACGCTCTGTTTATAAAATGACTACCCTCTCGGTTTGCCGTCCTCAATGCCAATTAACATTTTACTAACTCACTGCATACAAAATTTGATAATTACAGCAGAAAGTTAAATTACATAGCATCAGGCGCACCGCGGTGTTTATCAGGCTGTTTTGAAGGTCGTCTCGTCATCATCATCTCCATCAGCGTCAAACTCTCACCCAAAGCCAGATGCCAGGACTCCCATATTTACAGTAAACACACCTGGAGCAATAATACTAATCATTAGCACATGTCTTCGGGAGGGTGATGAATTTAGGGCGGATTAGTGAAGAGAAATCACCGATATGCCCGTTTCACCCAAAGACCGTCTGTTCACCCTGCAAATGAAAATTAATTACACCAAGCACCCGCTATTGATAAGTGACACATAGTTCATTTAGATTAAATTATCCCTCCGAATCATTATCGGTTCACTGGGTTGCTTTGTCACCCGGGGCTTCATCCTGTCGTCTGATTGGATGCCATTGGCCCTCCTTCAAAGATGATTGTCCACTTTAATTTGGTTATTGGTGGCGTGCCTCAGGTTGCCACCTTTTTTTGCCACCTTTTTAGCACATGGCAATTTAGTTTAAACTGAAACCTTTGTCTTTGGGGTTTGTTTGTTATTTCTATGCGTATTTCATATGCATTAAGCTTGTATGCGAGCTCTGTTTAGAGAAGAAGAAGAAGAAGAAAAAACATTAGAGGAAATCCCTTCATGTTGGGTTTTAAAATTCAGAGAGCAATTTCTCCATTTGTTGAAGTGGCCCACGGTGCAATGTGTGATCTTCCCGAATCAAAATTTCACACTTCATGCTTTAGTCAGAGTTTCGCCTCAGGTCTTTTTTTTTTTTTTTCTTTCTTTTTTTCTCAGCTACTCATGGTTTAGAATTATTTGATAGCTCAGCACTGAATAGGTGCTCTAATATGATATATTTTCATTACACAACTGTGAGAAATTCTTTGTTGTTGGCAAATGTAAAAGAATATTTTATGCTAGTTTTAAACTGACAAGTCTGAAACGTTTATGATGTGCTTCTAATGCTGTTATCATGTATATATTTTTTACTCAGCAAGCACAAGCATACATGTTAGACTGGGAGTTACATTTGGGGAAGTTGACAAAACAACGGTTTGAGTTTCATGATGCAAATTAGCTGCTTACAGGCAACAATAAAATTTAAATTGTTTCACTTTTCATATCCTGAATAACACGTTTAAAATGAGTGTTGCATGCTTTGTGCAGGCGTTTTTTGAAATGGCGATGTCGGCCCCCCATAATTCAAAAGCCACTTTCAGAAAAGAACATGTTTGGCCGGTGGTTCTGGAAACAGCAAGTGGGCACATCGTAAATGTCACCTTCACACACAAAGTTGTTTCAAACTTTAGTGGAAGTCCAGCAGCCTTGCAGGTCCTCAAATCTGTCATATCCTGTTGTTAGCATCAGCGATGTGTGCCTTTCAGATTTGAATTAAGAATTGAGAATGCTCTTTTCAATTTAATTTGATTTGATGATGGGAATGTAGAATTTTTATTCATATTAAAATTAACTGTCATATATAAGGTACGTATACAGTAACAATTTATTTTTACTATTAACTAGTGGCTTATTACCTGCCTGTGTTAGGATATTAACTGTTTATTTATTTTTTTGATTTTCAGTTTAGTTTGAATTTAATTGTATGCACCAGGCATGTAGAATTTATGTATGAATGTAGAATTTCTATTTATATCACAATGAACTGAAATGTATACGGTAACAATTTAGTTTAAGTACCAATTCCCACTATTAACTAGTGGTTTATTACCTGTCTATTGTTAAGGTGTTGATTGTTTATTCATACTTAAAGTACATATTCTTATCCATATTCTAATCTACATCCTAATCCTACCTAATACATAAACCTAACTACCTTATTAATTAATAAGCAATTAATACAATTAATAAGCAGCAAATTGGGAGTTTAAGGCAGAAGTCATAGTTAATGGTTTATTAATGGTGAGAATTGTACAAAAAAGTGACAATATAAAGGATACTACTGTAGTTTAAAGGTAAACTAATTTATATAGACTAACTTGGAATATGAACATGCTAATTAAAAAAAAAACTGAAAAAAAAAAAACGGTTTGTTGTCAGTTGTCCGTTGATGGGTAAATGATTTGATTTGATTTATTTCGAACAGAAAAATCATACATAAGTTCTTTAACAAAAAAAAATACATTTTAACATGGTCGAAATGGAGCAGGATGAAGCACAAGCTTATTATTTTCCCACCTCATTACCACACACACATCATTCATCTATTACTTCAACCTATTTCTTATTTTTTTATGAGCTTTACATGAGACATATTTGATCCTTTTGGCTTCATTGACATGTTATATGTTTGATTCCATTTGTACATTCACACCTTTTAAAACATAGACCCAAAAAATACATACAGTAGTATTGCAAACAGCCATTAATTGAAATTTCATCATACCTTTCTCATTTTAATTCTTTCAATCACCTCTATTCCAAATTATATAACTTTAATAATATGTATTCATACAACTTTTTAAATTGATTATTATCCTGACATTATGCAATGCAATTGCTAATGTAAAACACTGTCATATAACCAGCATGTTTAAAATATATTTTTAGACTTTAATGTTTTGATGTGAAATGTTTCAATTGTATAGAAAATGTACTTGGACATGAATGAAACAATTTTAATATGATGAGCTTTCACTAAATACTAGTATGTGATGATGGATGGAGGGATAGATGGACACAAATGATCAAAAATATAGTTGTAATAAAATATAAAATTGGACGTTGTCATTATTGAATGAGGGTTTAATGGATCTTTAAAGAAACAATAATGTGTTGAAAACCACCTGCTGTATGAGGAGAGACGAATATCTTCAGTTCTCACATTCTAATCAAAAGATACTCTATTGCTTTATCGAACGTAATTACCGAGCAGTCACTAAAACCGTCAGAACACCACTAATTGTTAGCTGTGGTTTTCTAGACTTCTCTCTTTCCTCCCCCCTCTTCTTCCAGCACCTTTCCAGAATATTTGTGTTTCTTTTGTTGGCTGGACCTGTCAGTCGCACCAGTGCCTCCGGGGGGTTGGTATAATTTGGTAATTTTGCCTAAACGGTGATACAGTGATTATGTGGCATCAGCTGCAGGCCTGTCAGAGAGACGTTCAGCGCTCATCCATCACCTCAAACGTGCTACCGGTGAAACAAAGCACTTTGATAGACTGGAGTGGAGGAGGGAAAAAGGAGGGCAGGTTTGGTTGGGGCAGTAATAGGGTACCTGTGAGTGGCTAAGGGTCCCGGTTTGGGAAGCAGAGAGGCACTGGTGCTTTTTAATAGCAGGGATGCATCAGTGGTGAAAGGGATTGTGGGAAGGTCAGCTTTGAAAAGAGGAATGTGGAAAGGGCGGTGGACTAATGCGGGTCTGTCTGTTCTGCCCACATGCTCGCACAGGGCTCGATCTGTCCATTTAACCATCCTCCACTGCTCTCTGCACCATCATCACTCCATGTCTTATCTGTCGCTCCCTGATTGGGGAGTTGGAGTTCTGTCGGGAATGTGCCGGTCCGAATAGGGTCATAATTTCACTGAAAGCACATCAGAAAGGCAAGTGCCTCGACTTTTCCTCCTCAGAAATTCAGTGCATCTCGTACTCGTGGGGAAAAAAAAGGTTTACAACCATCCAGAAATCATCTTCACGACTTTGTCTGCGGAAGTGACTCTCTGGTACTGATTTAAGACTAATATCTCGCATTCGTCAAACGGTGTTTACAGTGTTGTGCAATCCTTCATTAAGCAGCCCGCCACTGTAAAAATAAGCAGCCGTTGTGGATACCGTAAGCCCCCGTGTTTAATAAAAACAGACATGGGAGAGTGAGTGCGAATGCAGGCCTGCAGCTTAGCGGAGCCAAAAAGCAGTGTCGCCAATGCAGTCAATAATTAGGAGACAGATGGGCAAATTGGAAGTAGCCAAGTAATGAAATCACAGAAGCAGCGCTGGGACCGTTACTGTACCGCTTTCGCATCTCGCTTTTATGTTGCGCATGTACAGAAACGCCACCTGAATATGATATTCCTCGAGCTTAGCGCCTTTGTTTACCTCTCAGGAATGATTTAGCAGCACAGCTAATTAAGACTAGCGAGTAGGAAAGTCCTGTTGCGGCATTTTCACGCTAATTATGTCTGAACACAGGCTGCTAAATAGTTTTGCCTCAGTCCTTGATGTTCCTTTCGCTAAATTGCAGTCGGGTACTTGCGTTACTTCCGCTCATTATGTTTTAAGGCTTAGGTTGAATGCTTGATGCCTGTGTGTTTGGGTATTTTCCTCTCGCTCGTGAAATTCTCAGCTTGATACAAACGTAGCATTAGCGGCTGAGGCGGTTTTTATGTGACGGCTCGGCCGAGAAGTGATGTCAAGGGTCGAAGCTGAGCTGCGCTCGATGCTGCTTTGAGCAGCCGTTTCGTTTGACCTCCACGGAATCCCACAGTGCCATTTTCTGGTTTTTAATGTTGTGGATTTAGCTCAGCACTTGCTCCTTTAAATGCCATTAACCCGCTAATAAAAGTGCATACAGCTGTCCATAAAGCCTAATGGGCGAGCCAAGGCGTACACTGAGCCCTTTGTGCGTGCATTCGGTTAGAGAAACCTTGATAAAAACTCCGAAATGAGACTTAATAAAAAAGAAAATAAAGTGCTCTTAAAATACACCGTCAATGCTGTAAATGAACACGTATCTATGAAATAGGCTGCTGTCAGAACTGTAGCAAGTGCTACATTTGAACTCACGCATAAAACACTTGTTCTAAAGGTGTGCATTTATGTACAGAATGTGGGTTAATGTCTCTATATTTGTTCCGTGTTGCATAGAAAAAGCAGCAAAATGCAAATAATGCAAACAGTGCTTGTGAAATGCAAATAATGTCCTGCTGACCCTGAAACAGCTTACCTGAAACACCATTAGAAACCCCCTGCAGAATGGTAGTGCATTAAAAGCCTACAGAGCTCATTTATACTATTTGTCTGGCTGTGGTGAATAAAATATTGCATACTGTATACATACACACACTATTATCCACCATTCAAAGGTGTTACAATACATTTTTTTTAAAGTAAATGAATACTTTTATTCAGCAAGGATGCGTTAAATTGATCAACAGTTATTGTAAAGACATGACGGCACCCTTTTTCCTAATGAATGCTGTTCTTTAAACCTTTCTATATATCTTTTGAAAGAAAATATTAGTACAAGTCTGCATATTACAATGGTTGCTGAAGACTTGTATAACACTGGGAACAGTGATGGTAAAAATGAACCATCACGGGAAAAAAGTATTTATAAATATTACTGTTTTACTGTATTTTTCAGTATCATCAGTAGCTTTTTATTGTTTTTAAGTTTAAAAGCTGTGATGAACATGAGAAACCTTTCTTTTAAAAATCTTTCAGTGGTAGTTTGTTTTGTTTTTGTTTACTTTGTGTATATTATTTGTTCAGTTTTAATAGTGTCATTGGCGCATACACAGAAATTGCATTTAAAAATCCTGATGTTGAAACGCATACATCGTACACACCTAATTTTAAGACTTGTTGTCAGCTAAGGTCAACAATACCAGGAGTCGTAGAGCTGGATCACGTAGTTCCTGGAAAACCTGAGGCTTTTGCATTTAGTCTGGTGCTGGTGAAAAACGACGAGGGCTGGCACTTTTATGGTGATCACCTTGAGTCGTTGTTTTGGGATGGAGACCAGTGTGGATAATAGATCCTCTGGGAGTCTCGAGTGGCTGACTGGATTTATGAATCAGAGCCGGACCTGTGCTAGAAATCAATAGCCCTCCTCTTCTGCAGACCCCTATCATGAATAATGCCACATAGTTTACACAAATTGACGGACTTCTAGAAAAATACACAACCTAGTGCCGGTCTAAACAGGGACATTAAGTCTGGAGCTGGGTGGAGTTATGGCCTGTCATGGGGGTCCTCCTTCCTGTTACCCTTTCCCCTCAGAGCACAAATCAATAAGAGATGAACTGTCCTCCTCTCACCTGTGTGACTTTGATTGATTTGTGCTTGATTGGGCCAGAAAAGGCTTTTTAGTACTGAAGTGCATGTAATTGAGGTTTTTTTTTGTTTTGTTTTTTTGTACCAGAGTAAAAATGAGTCATATTTTTATTAATATTATTAGAAAATTCTGCCATTGTTTACTCTCCCTTCACTTGTTCGAAACATATTTGAGTTTCTTTCTTTTGTTGAACATAATATAATATATTTAGAAAAATGCTGGTTCTTGGAAACCTTCCATAGTATTTTTGTTTCAAGTTCAGACCCATTTTTTGTTCTTTTTTCTCTCAAAAAGTTTATCTTTTTGCAGTTATATTTATTTCTAAGATTTAAATACTGCATTTTAGTGACATTTTAAGCACTATTTTTAGCTAAATTAACTTGTCAGATGGTCATCATAACCACACTTTTTGATATACCAAAAATATTTGCTAAAGATCTGTAATGAATAAATGTAAAATAATACCTATTTTTAAATTAAGTATTTATTAAATCACATATCATTAGAAAAAAATATCAATCTGTTAAAATTTTAAATAAAAAAAACGGTAGTTGTCATTTATTAGGCAAATAACAAACTGACCAGCACATTAAACTTTCCTCAGTCAAAATTTAGGCATTTGAATAAAAATAATAATTAAAAAATAAATAAAATAATAATAACAATAAAACAATGAGTGAAAGATGACTTAATTTACATCAGATTTTAAAATGAAAATATTTTTTTAGCATTGGCCAAAGTTCATTAGCTGAAGTCAGAGCGAAGCGACAGCCTACTGAAAATTCTTAAAGCCTTTTTTTGATGGGTTGTTTTCACTATTTATGATGGCATAGCAGTCAAAATAGGACAAATCAGCTAATCTGTGGGACAAATTCTGGACCTTTGTCAGTGAGGGGTAGGTCTTCCAAACCACTCGAACCCCCCTGGCTATGGGCCTGTAGTTCAATTCAAGTGATGCATTGTATGAATGCTTTACTAAAAAAGATAGGTCTTTAATCTTGTTTTGAACTAAGAGAGTGTGTCTGAGCCCCTGACATCATCAAGAAGGTTATTTTAGAGTTTAGGAGCCATATATGAGAAGGCTTGACCTCCTTTAGTGGACTTTGCTATTCTGGGTACTAGCAGAAGCCCTGAGTTTTAAGATCTTAAAGAGAAGATTGGATTGTAACGAGTCAGAAGCTTAGTTAGATAAACAGGAGCTAGATTATTTAAAGCTTTATAGGTAAGAAGCAATATTTTAAAATCAATACGAAACTTAACAGGCAGCCAGTGTAAGGAAGATAAAATCGGGGTCATATGGTCATATTTTCTTGATCTGGTAAGAACTCTGGCTGCTAGCATAGTTTGCTACAATGGAAATGGATAGGTGCAACCAGCATTCTTCAAAATATCTTCTTTTGTATTCAACAGAAGAAAGAAATTCCTTTAGATTTAAAACCACATGAGGTAGAATAAATTATGAGGTAATTTACATTTTTTTGGTTGAACTATCCTTTTAAAACCTGCATATATAAAGAAATAAATGCTCTAATTGGTGTTTACATTTTGCAGTGGAGATTTTGGTCTGGAATATTTGTTGGTAGTTATTCAAATAAATAATATCAGACAATCAGCCTTGCTAGAAAGTCTAGTCATGGTGAGAGTTGACATGTAAAATGAAAAACAAAACAGTTACCCGAGACACAGTGGAGTGTGGACAGCAAATGGAGTCGCTGCTGTGGGCGGCACGTTCTCCGCACAGGAAGGAGAGAGGAGGAAGTAGAAGGAGGAACGGATCTGATTCTCCCACCTGCAGTCCAATTATTGACCCAACTAGTATTGTCTTTTCAATTGTCTCAATTATGATGGCACTGGTGTTCTTCTGCTCTGTGGTGTCCCAGCCTGCATAATTCATGCGCAACACCCTGGACTCCACTCAGCACTGGGGAAAATGAGGAGAATGTCAATACTGCAGGGTGGGGGGGTGGGGTGGAGGTAGATTCAGCTCACAGAGCCTTCTGAACATGAGAGAGAGAAGGGGAGAGAGACTGAGTGTAGAAGACAAATTTGTGTGTTGTTCCTGTCAGATACTCAGTTCTTTCTGCTATGCAGTTAATAAAAGGACTTTGCGGGACTTTGCTCCACTAAAATATATCACAAACTCAACAGCCAGGCTCCTCATGGTCAGGCATATAAGGGAATTTTCTGTCCGTCTGGCCATCTATTCTCTATCTATTGTTTTATGCATCATTTATGTATGTCCGTCCATCCATCAGCCCGTCTATCCGTCTGTTGTTCTCTTGTTATGTTGTTCCATTTGTCTGCCTGTTTGTTTTATCATTCTATCAATCTATTGTTATATCTATCATGCTATCAATCTGTTGTTCTAACAAACTGTAAAAAATGCTGGGTTCTTCACAATTCCTTCAAGTTGTCCCAACACATTGATCAGTTTAACTTAATCATTTTTACAAATTTGTCTGGATTGAACATAAAACAATTAAGTTCCCCCCAAAAACCTCAAGAATTGTGTTCTTTCAACTCATTTTTAAAAAGTATTTTGTATTGCTCCAGGACTGATTTCATATATTTGTTTATGACATAATAAAATGTTTAGTGCGGTGCAATTTGTTTTACAATATGTAAGCATTTATAACTTTTTTCCGTTTCGAGCATTTTAAATTCTAGGATATTAAAGCTCAAAGTGTCTTCTTTCCAAAGATACATGAACTCTGAATGTTGACCAAATTATTCAGACACTGTTACGGTTTTAGTTAGGGAAGGTCATTTTTGAGAAAGGGCCTCTGACGGTGAGGGAAATAAGGACACCGATATAGTCTCGGAAAACTTTTTACAGGAAACTTATTTTGCACGCGATCTTCATCAAATTTTAAATAAAATCTCATGAGACACTTGGCTTTCAAGGCATATTTTTCTAGGTTTTTACATGACTGATTTCATGTGTTTTGTATATGGAGAAACAAAAATTGAACACAGTACAATTTTTCTTTCTCATAACTTCCCAATGTATAACTTTTCATATTATTTAGTGTGAAACTTTCTAGATGGGCCAAAGATTAAAGCTCAAAGTGTCTTCTTTCCAATGATACCTAAGTTTTGTTTATAGCTCACTGAGATCAAGAACTGTTACTGGCTGCATCCGAAATTGCCTACTAAGTAGGTACTGCATTTGAATTTAAATGTGAAACTCAGCCGTTAGAAAAGTACGTTCTATACAGTATGAATGCGAGTATTATGAATGGAACTCTGACATTTTTCATCATGCCATTTTGTCATGATCACGTGACCTACCTGCATCAGTTGCGCCGCTTCACTCCAATTCAAGAATTCTCTCGCGGGGCATCATGGGATAGCGTAGTGTGCATCGAATGAACACTTCAGAATCTCGCCAGAAGTAGTCATCCGGGTACTTCTCACAAACTGATTTTCAAATTCTATGAATTCAGACATACTACCAAATACTATAGAATACACAAGACATGTCACTCATATAATTTTGAATGGGGAAAATAAAACGGTCAATCATGGCAAATAAAGTCCGCCTTCTAATACAGGAGCCAATCATCGATCACTATATTGGAAATGAAGTCCCGCCTACTAGTAAAGGAGCCAATCATCGATCGCTATAGAATGACAATTCTCTGTGCTCGGATCAAAAGTGAGTTTCTGCAGATTTTGTGGGATTCAGATATTTAGAAATGAAACTAGAGAGACAGTTGTTGTTTAATTTTTATTGGTGATTCCTAATATGAAATCCAATTATAAGCTTGGCAAGTAATTTTGGAGAATTTGATGTTTCCCCATTCAGATAGAATGCCCAAACATACTGCCCGAGAAGCATTTTAAAGATGTCTGCCAGGTGAAATGACTTATCTTAAAAGGACTTTGATACCACTCAGCTCGCTTACTGATTTTAGCGTACTATATAGTTTTGAAGTTTGCGATTTCAGACGCAGCCACTATTTAAAGTTAGGTAGGTGTAAATCCCCAGAAGTGAGTGCTGGCTAACAGTAAACAACAGCTGAAATTATTTATTGAGTGTATCGTTTTATCAGTTTATAAATCTATCAATCGTCCTGTTTTTCTTTTTCTCGTAATAGGAAATTTTAGGAATGTAACGTGGATGCACTTCAAAATGATGTATTTTGAATTAATGTGAATATAAATAATGCAAAATATATATATTTTTGTATAAGTACAATATATTAAAAATCATATTTATTAGTCACAGATGTTTAAAAGTATGTTACATCTAAGCTTGGGTTTTGTTCTAAGTATGACTGTGACAAACAAGGGGACGTTTCGTTAATCGATGTGTTTCTACTGTATTTCCGCAGTGCTGTGCTGGATCACCCATATCATTGGTTCAAATGTCTCCAACATAAACACAAATGTCTTCTTATCAGCTGTGATTTATTTATTTTTTTCACACTAAACAATAGTTTTATTTTCATTGTTAGATTAACACTCCTTAACAAACTCATGAAGGATTGATAAGCATTATGTATTGTTCTGTGCTCTCAGGATCTCATTAGCTTTCGTTTCAGTTTATGGTGTTCATAACGTTAACTGTCACCTCTTCATCATGGGCACCTTTCATTTTATTTCCAGAATGCATAATAGACAGAAAGACGCCACAAGACACTTATCGTCACACCATGCCCACAGTCCCCTGGAGCACACCAAGTGTCCCTTCACATGTCGCCGCGGCTTATGTTTACAGTTATCTGATCTCAGGTCCAATTGTCACCTCAGACCCCCAAATCAATAGCGTTAAATTAACAATGAGCACCAGCCGCCTGAGCCCGATATCTGCTCCAGGCTTCCCTTCGCCCAAGAGAGACAGCGCCGCCTGCAGGTCGACCCAAATACCTGCTGGGCACCTCAATGGAGGAAATTCAACAGCGAGAATGGAAAAGTTGTGTTTGCGAAAGTGGATATGAGAGCAGGTGTTCATTAGGAGATTTGAAGATGAAAGTCAGGAGAGCTTTCTGTGACTGGCAGTAATGCTGTTGTAGTGGAGGTTCTGCGAGCGGAACAGAACGCTACATCTGTAAAATGCTTCATTAGCGAGCGCCGCCGCTGCAGGCGTGTTGTTTACCGGGGATCAGGTAGAGAGCTGTGGAGAGGGAGCGCAGGCTATGATCAAAGGAGAGAGGTGTACCTGTGTGCTAAGCCTCATTTTAGCAAGAGATGATGGGACCCTAATGATGGTAAAAGGATGAACCGTTGTGGATGCCCGATAGACACACACATGTGTATACACACACAGACACACACTCATATACACAAACACACTCTTGTGCAGCTATCTTTATGGGTTCATAATGATTTTTAGTACTGTACAGAATGTAAATTTTAACCCTAAGAGGAAACTGTATTTTTACAATTTCAGAATGCTTCATTCTGTGTGATTCATAAGGCATTTTTTTCATGGGGAACAAAAAAGGTCCCAACAATGTCAAAAAGTACTGGGATTACTATACTTGTATGGACAAGTATAGTTAGTATAGTAGTTCCCCACAATGTCAGGAATACAAGAAACACAGAGACACAGACACACACTCTTGTGCAGCTAATTTTATGGGGACTTCCCGTAGACTTGACCCCCCCCCCCCCCACTCCTAAACCCAACCCTTACAGAAAATTTTTTTTCTGAAAAATTCATGAGCTATTTTTTATTTATGGGGACCAAAAAATTTCCCCAAAAGGCAAGGTTATTATAGTTAATGAAAACAAATGAAAAGCAAAAACTAGAACTGAAAAAACATTTTCGTTAACTGAAATAAAAATAAAAACGAGTTTAAAAAAGACAAAAACACTAGAACTAACTGAAACTGTGTTGTGTGTGTATATACAACAAAAATTATAACAATTAACATCCTTCGTTTTCATCTTTGTGAATGTATTTAATACATAAGCCTTTTAGAAGTAAATCTGTTTGCTTCAGGCTGCCAGGTTTATGCATACGCCAGGTGTTTGACCTGTATGGCACTTCAGATTCTGTAATCTGCCATTGGCCAGATCAAGCCGGTCCTCCTCCAGTCATCCTTGCTGTTGCTCCCATGTCAAAAACAACGACTGGACATGACAGCTACATGATGACAATATTAAATATGAGCAGAACAGACACTTACAAGCAATAATTCAAGACATTTGTGTCCAGTAAGGGGTTTTATTTCTGTATTAGTGATCGGGATTGCAAACAAATCATTCATTTTAACTGGATCATCTAAGTAAACCGATTGAACTAGTTCACCAAATTGAACTGAATCATTTGAAACGATTCGCTCTCCAGTAAGCACTCATCTACAAACGACTTTTTACCATGCCCGATACCCCCCTCTGACTTGAAAGTAGATGGTAGTGTCCTCTGAATACATTTCAAAAATGTATCTTTGGTAGATTCTTTTATTATACAATTATACATGTTGATGATTTTGAATCTTGCACCTAGCAAATATTCTAATTTATATAATAAAAAAAAAACTAAAACTAACACTGAAGCTAATGAAAGATAAATTAAAACCAAGCAATTTTCAAATATATAAACTAATAAAAACTATTAAATCTATCTCTGAAAACAAATTAAAACTAAATGAACATGAAAATAAAAAGTCAAAACCAAATAAAAAATAAAACTAATGAACAATCCAAAACAATTATAACCTTGCCACAAGGTCAAAATTTACTGGCATTGCCATGCTTGTGGGGACATTTGGTACCCACAAAGTCAGGAATACAAGACACAGACACACATATACACACACACACTCACTTCTGCAGCTTACTTTATGGGGACTTCCCGTAGAAGTAATTATTTTTATACTGTACAGATTGCATACTTTTTCAGCTGTTTTCTTCATGGGGACCAAATAGTGTCCCCACAAAGACAAAATTTACTTGTATTGCTTTGGTCCAAACAACATTAGGAATACAAGACACTCACAAACACACACAATTTAGGAATGTATAAGCAGAAGTGAAATAAAATCAGTATGGCTTTGTTTTGTTCTTGCATCAATCATGCACTTCTGAGTATCGAGCAATGATCCATTTTCCAGAAATATACCGCTTTTCTTTCAAGCATGTATAATTTGTCCTAACAAACAAAATATTCTCGTAAGTGTTTGTGATGCATAAGGAGCATGTTTGTCCTGCTGACACAAGAGGATAAATGCATTGCACTGACAGTCTGTTCCTTATTATGCAGTTTGATTGATCCACTTCTGTAAGAGAATGGATTGGAATGGCGCAAGACATTTTAAAGGGATATTTTTACAAGTAGTTTGCTGTGATGTAGTTCTGAATTCACACAGGAAAAAGTAATATAGGTCAGTTGATTTAGTTTTTGGTGTAGTTTTTGGCAAAGCTATAATAACTACACACTATGAATAATTTATTAAGCATTAGCAAATAGTTAATTCATTATCTCTTAAGCATTAACTTAAATTAACGGACGTTAGTAAGCAGTTTATAACTGCAGCTACTTATAAGCAGCAGCAATTCTTGACTTATAAGCAGTGTTGGGCAAGGTACTTGAAAAATGTAATGAGCTAAGCTGTTAGCTACTCTACTTAAAATGTAGCTTAACTACATTAAAACTACACTAAAATGTAGCAAGCTAAGCTAAAAGCTACTTGGCAAAAGTAGCTTAGCTACATTTTAGCTATTTTCGCAATTTTCATTTTTAAATCGAAACAACTTCAATCCAAGTGAATTGTATCTTAGTGATCAATAAAACTGTAAATAAAACATATGAAGCATAATGGTTCAGTTCCATTATTTTCCATAAATTATAGTATATAACAGCAAAAACAAAAAAATACAATAAAACCAGGTGTTACACATTTAAAATACTATAGTAATTTATTTTAAAAGGAAATATTTAGGAATAAGCATTATATTGTGTATATATTAGTGGTCGGCCGTTATTGCCGTTAACGTACTGCGTTAACATGAGACACTTATCGGACAACGGGGAAAAAAAAATATTGCCGCTAATCTATTCTCAAAGTTGGGTTGGAAACTGGGTCTACTCTACGCAAGCTATGATGACTTTCACCTTGATATTTTAGCGCGGATGTATACCTGACTGGTGAGCCGTCTGACAAAAAAAGTGTCCTTCTGAATCAAATCAGTAGGATGCCCTTCTGGATCTTTTACTAACTTTGAAGACATTCTGACTATGTTTACATGGACCTATGTAATCTAGTTATTTGCCTTAATAGACAATAATAAAATTAAGAGGTTTACGTGAAGTGCTTTCATGTAAGAGTTTCCTGTAAGTTTGGGTGACTTTAACTGCAGTTCGGCAGTTACACTATCATTCTTGAATGTTTCATTCATGCCCCCATGACAAACTGGGGTATTAGACGCAATAAGGACTGGTGAAAGTGTTATGGAATTTAATAACACATGCTGAATGGAAAGAAAAAAACTTTGCGGTGTGTGTGTGTGTAGTCCTTTACTGACAGCCATGTGTCTGGATCTTGTCGGAAAATATGCCGAAAAGTCCTACATGACGGTAATAATTTGATTGCGGTTACTTCAATAAATCCACTAATATATGCATACTCCATGTCTTAATTCCATTTCTGCACTCAAATATATATATATTTTTTGCTTGTTCTTCTCTTCGGTAATCTTCTCTCCGGTAAACAGAAATTGGGGAAAAAAAATAAACGGGGGCTAACAATTCTGACTTCAACTGTATGTGTATGTGTATGCATATATATATATATATATATATATATATATATATATATATATATATATATATATATATATATATATATATAATTCCTCTCCCTCACTCATCTTTCTATCAAGCAAATTTCTAGTGTTAGCCTAATTGGTTGACGACGTCACCAACCAGAGTGAGAGGTGGCAGTAGCGCATCAAAAAGTTTGTTGTCAACCACCGTAAAACAGGCAGAAAAAAACGTCATTCCCACCTTCATATGGATTTACTTTCATCGGCTACACACCGGCCTTACACCGCTGTGAATGTCAATGCTGACACTTATTGATCTGCGATTGGTAAATGTAGCCTGTGTGGACGCTACTGTGCTACTTGACAAAAAAATTGCTTTGTTACAGAAAAGCTATTTGATTTATAAACTAGCGACGCTACCACCATGCTATTGAGAAATGTAGTTAAGCTAGTAGCGTTACTAATTAAGTAGCGACGCTACTGCCCAACCATACATATAAGCATTTTTAAATGTGCGTAATGATTGCATTTTCATATTTTAATTATTATTTATTCATTATTAAATTAAGTATTGCATCATTTACAAACCAATTATTTGAGAGAAGTTGCTGGATTTGAAAGATTATTCAGAATGTGTTTATTTTTTTTAGACAAGATTGCAAAGATGTATTATACATTTGATACTGAGCCTTTAATTGTCATTTATAAGGGATTTAAAAAGCAGAAATAGTCCTCACTTTAGATTGGGTCACAAAACTGGATGAATTTAAGTTAATAAAGCATTTAATAACATACAAAATAAATATTAGTGTATGCCTGAAAATGTAGAATGTATAAATGTTGATTTGAATAGTTTATAAATTATTTACTAACTAGGATAGTATAAACTTTATTTGTCCCAGAGAAGAAATTTATCTTGGGCAAAAAAATGCTACAATGTTGCTTTAAGCAAACAATAAAATAAATCAAACAAAACAATTAAGAACATACATTGTTTACAAAGTAAGACCATATATAAATAATATATGATATATTTATTTGTTATACATATGAAATATATAAAAGACAGAAGACAGTCAGGTGCAAATATGCTACAGGTGCATTGTTCTTGGTAGAGTTCAACAGTTTTATCGAGGTAGGAACAGACACAAGCTTCAATATATTGCTTTTACACATGGGCATTCTCAGTCTTTTTCCTGATGAGAACAGCTGATATTCACTGAAAGGAGGATGTTTGAAATCAGCATTTATATTTATTGCTCTTCTCATGACTGCCTTTTCATATAGAGTCTGTATGGACTCATATTGTTTTATTCCTATTTTTTTAATTACTGTTTTTTGATTATGAATCAATTTATTTTTCAATTGAACAGACAGATTTCCTAACCAGACTGTGGTTCCATAGCGAATAAGACTTTCAAACATAACTCGTTGTTAATCATCTTTGAAAAACACACTTTTTTTCATGATTTGAAAATAATGCGATTACTTAATTTAGTTAAAATTAGTATTTAGTAGAAATTATTCATTAACAAAGTATGAAAGTACAATTATTAAGTTAAGTCACTTTAAGTCAAGGATACAGCATTTGTATTTACAGTTATAAACAGCTTACTAACATCTATTAATTTAGAGTTAATGCTCAACAAGTAATGAATTCACTATTTGCTAATGCTTAACAGATCATTCATAGTGTGTAGTTATTATAGTGTTACTGTTTTTCCTCTCTCCAGAAAATTACTTTTGGACAAAATAACATGTTTTCATCTGTTGAAACTTAAAATCAGGGATATTCCACCCAGTATCAATATCTTAATTCATCTACAATTAAAACCTTTTTGTTTTTGATGAAAAAAATGTCAGTTGTTTATAGAAAAAGCAAACACACTTACAAATAAAAATCTATTAATCTTATATTTTTTAATGCCACTCAAATATGAGAGTTGTTTCAGAGGTGTTTTTCCCCGCTTGAATAACGAACAGAAATGTAGAATGGTATTGGTACCCATCCTTTATGTTATGCAAGGCTCATTTGGCATATAGCGTCATGCTCTTGATAACCTCTGAAGTATAACAGAATAATTGAGCCTGGAGGGGAGGGTGGCACCCTGAGGTTTTAGGCTTTTAAAATAATCCAGAGTTTCAAATTAATTCCATTTGGCATTCTCTGACATTTTACAAATACATATCTTTCTGCTTGATAATTGATTTGATTTCTTCCATATTTGGCCTCTGTAAGTCTGGCCAGTAAATAAGGCGTATTTTTTGTTGCAAAGGCCTACTTTTAAAAACGCATTGGCAGTCATTTGCTAAACCACTAAGAGCTCTGGGCGAGATGTTTTAACAGGAAAATGAGCAAAATCGCTCTCAATGACCTTGGCTTTGGGCTGTTGTGCATAAAATTCCCCAAACGGTCGCATTGATAAACTGTTTTATTGCTGAACAGCAAAGGCACTTTACCCTGAGAGCTTTTACTGATGTCTCAGGAGGCACAAGTAGGCTAGATTTGGCTGTAGGCAAGTCCATATTGTAAAGAAGTGGGTGGAACAACTTCAGCGGATTTTTCCAGACAAAGCTTGTTGAAGAAACTTTGACCTTTTAGTTTATGATCATAAAGTCTGATTGTTCAAGAGTAAGATTAGAAATTAAAACAACAACAACATAATAGATATAATATTAATTATAATAATAGACATAATAATAATAATAGACATAATAATAGCAATAGACATAATAAGACTAATAAGAGACGTAATAATAACAACAACAATAATAATAATAATTATAATAATAATAATAATAATAATAATTATTATTATTATTATTATTATTATCATCATCATCATAGACATACTAATAGACATAATAAACATAATAATAATAATAATAATAATAATAATAATAATAATAATAATATTAAAAACAATAAAAAGAATAATAACAATAATAATAGCTATAACAATAATCATTATTTTATTATTTTTGTTGTTGTTATTATTATTATTATTAGTAGTAGTATTATTATTATTGTTATTATTATTATTGTTATTATTATTGAATTTGTTGTTATTATTATTCTTATGTTCATTATTATTATCATTGTTATGTCTATTATGTATATTAGTATGTATATGATGATGATTGTTATTTATTATTATTATTATTATTGTTGTTATTAGGGACCGAGCACCGAACGGTGCAAGGCCCTATTGGAATTGCTCCGTTTATTATTATTATTATTATTATTAGGGACCGAGCACCTACGGTGCGTAGGCCCTATTGTATCTGTAATGTTTTTTATTAGGGACCGAGCACCAAACGGTGCAAGGCCCTATTGGAATTGCTCCGTTTTTTATTATTATTATTATTAGGGACCGAGCACCAAACGGTGCAAGGCCCTATTGGAATTGCTCCGTTTATTATTATTAGGGACCGAGCACCGAACGGTGCAAGGCCCTATTGGACTTGCTCCGTTTATTATTATTATTATTATTATTATTATTATTATTATTATTATTATTATTATTATTCTTATTATTCTTCTCCCGAATGAATCGCGATTTTGAGGGTCTAAACATGCCCGAAAACTCACGAAAATTTGCACACGCCCCAGAAGTGGCGAAAATTTACGTTTGTTATAGGCTTCGGAAGTGGGCGTGGCAAAATGACTCGACAGCGCCACCTAGAAAATTGATACGGACAAGCCCCCAAGCCACGAATCACGCACATGCACGAAAATTGGCACACACCTCAAACATGCCAAGACCTACAAAAAAGTCTCAAGGAGCGATATCTCAAACCCAACAGGAAGTCGGATATTTACAGCTTCCTGCGGCGAAAAAGTGGCGATTTTGCCATTTCCAGGCGTTGTACTTTAACGAACTCCTCCTAGGGATTTCATCCGATCGACACCAAAATTGGGTTATGTCATCTAAAGACCTTGGCGATGTTAAATTGCGAAGCTTTAGAGTTTTCGTCGATGGGCGTGTCCGTGGCGGCCTCGCAAACTTTGACGACTCGCCATGAAACATCAAGTCTTTATAACTCAGGCATGCATTATCCGATCTGCCTCAAAATTCACACGCTTGATAACCGTCCTGACCTGAACACGTTTACATGCCAATATCCCGATACAGTTATAGCGCCACCTGCTGGCTACAGGAAATGACATGATTTACAGCGAAACAAACTCCTCGCACAAATTTCATGATATCAGCACCAAATTTGACTGGTGTCATCTGAAAGCAGTATCGATGATATATTGTGAAGGTCTAGAGTTTTCGTCGATGGGCGTGTCCGTGGCGGACTCGCAAACTTTGATGATTCGCCACCAAACATCAAGTTGTTATAACTCAGGCATGCATGATCCCATCTGCCTCAAAACTCACACATTTGATAAATGTCCTGACCTGAACATGTTTACATGCCAATAACTCGATAAAGTTATAGCGCCACCTGCTGTCAAACTTAAAATTGCCTATAACTCAGCCAAACAATATCCGATCTGCCTAAAACTTCACATGGTTGATAAGATTGCTCTCCTGAAGACATCTACATGCCAATACTGAGTCACAGTCATAGCGCCACCTGGTGGCAACAGTAAAATTGCCTATAACTCAGCCAAACAATGTCCGATCTGCCTGAAATTTCACATGGTTGATTAAAATCCTCTCCTGAAGACATCTATATGCCAATCTTGAGTCACAGTCATAGCGCCACCTGCTGACGGGAGCAAGTTTGGCATAAATCTGTGATTTTCTCAGATTTTTTTATATATCGGCCTAAACTATTATTGTTCGCGGTTCTCTGTCGTCCTACGGCCACCGGGCGGCGGTGAGCCCGTGTGCGAGGTCCCTATCATCGCTGCTTGCAGCTTTAATTATTATTATTATTATTATTATTATTATTATTATTATTATTCTTATTATTCTTCTCCCGAATGAATCGCGATTTTGAGGGTCTAAACATGCCCGAAAACTCACGAAAATTTGCACACGCCCCAGAAGTGGCGAAAATT
The DNA here is from genome assembly GCF_903798145.1 of Danio aesculapii. Classification (NCBI taxonomy): domain Eukaryota; kingdom Metazoa; phylum Chordata; class Actinopteri; order Cypriniformes; family Danionidae; genus Danio; species Danio aesculapii. The sequence goes on along the minus strand of NC_079447.1, from coordinate 19,440,208 downwards.
TACGTTTGTTATAGGCTTCGGAAGTGGGCGTGGCAAAATGACTCGACAGCGCCACCTAGAAAATTGATACGGACAAGCCCCCGAGCCACGAATCACGCACATGCACGAAAATTGGCACACACCTCAAACATGCCAAGACCTACAAAAAAGTCTCAAGGAGCGATATCTCAAACCCAACAGGAAGTAGGATATTTATGGCTTCCTGCGGCGAAAAAGTGGCAATTTTGCCATTTCCAGGCGTTGTACTTTAACGAACTCCTCCTAGGGATTTCATCCGATCGACACCAAAATTGGGTTATGTCATCTAAAGACCTTGGCGATGTTAAATTGCGAAGCTTTAGAGTTTTCGGCGATGGGCGTGTCCGTGGCGGACTCGCAAACTTTGATGATTCGCCACGAAACATCAAGTTCTTATAACTCAGGCATGCATGATCCGATCTGCCTCAAAACTCACACATTTGATAAGAGTCCTGACCTGAACATGTTTACATGCCAATATTCCGATACAGTTATAGCGCCACCTGCTGGCAAACTTAAAATTGCCTATAACTCAGGCATGCATGATCCGATCTGCCTCAAAGTTCACACATTTGATAAGAGTCATGACCTGAACATGTTTATGAGCCAATAACTTGATACAGTTATAGCGCCACCTGCTGGCAAACTTAAAATTGCCTATAACTCAGCCAAACAATATCCGATCTGCCTAAAACTTCACATGGTTGATAAGATTGCTCTCCTGAAGACAACTACATGCCAATATTGAGTCACAGTCATAGCGCCACCTGGTGGCAATAGTAAAATTGCCTATAACTCAGCCAAACAATGTCCGATCCGCCTGAAAATTCACATGGTTGATTAAAATCCTCTCCTGAAGACATCTACATGAAAATATTGAGTCACAGTCATAGCGCCACCTGCTGACGGGAGCAAGTTTGGCATAAATCTGTGATTTTCTCAGATTTTTTTATGTATCGGCCTAAATTATTATTGTTCGCGGTTCTCTGTCGTCCTACGGCCACCGGGCGGCGGTGAGCCCGTGTGCGAGGTCCCTATCATCGCTGCTTGCAGCTTTAATTAGGGACCGAGCACCGAACGGTGCAAGGCCCTATTGGAATTGCTCCGTTTATTATTTATTATTATTATTATTATTATTATTATTATTATTATTATTATTATTCTTATTATTCTTCTCCCGAATGAATCGCGATTTTGAGGGTCTAAACATGCCCAAAAACTCACGAAAATTTGCACACGCCCCAGAAGTGGCGAAAATTTACGTTTGTTATAGGCTTCGGAAGTGGGCGTGGCAAAATGACTCGACAGCGCCACCTAGAAAATTGATACGGACAAGCCCCCGAGCCACGAATCACGCACATGCACGAAAATTAGCACACACCTCAAACATGCCAAAACCTACAATAAAGTCTCAAGGAGCGATATCTCAAAACCAACAGGAAGTCGGATATTTATGGCTTCCTGCGGCGAAAAAGTGGCGTTTTTGCCATTTCCAGGCGTTGTACTTTAACGAACTCCTCCTAGGGATTTCATCCGATCGACACCAAAATTGGGTTATGTCATCTAAAGACCTTGGCGATGTTAAATTGCGAAGCTTTAGAGTTTTCGTCGATGGGCGTGTCCGTGGCGGCCTCGTAAATTTTGACGACTCGCCACGAAACATCAAGTTGTTATAACTCAGGCATGCATTATCCGATCTGCCTCAAAATTCACACGCTTGATAACCGTCGTGACCTGAACACGTTTACATGCCAATATCCCGATACAGTTATAGCGCCACCTGCTGGCTACAGGAAATGACATGATTTACAGCGAAACAAACTCCTCCCATAAATTTCATGATATCAGCACCAAATTTGAGTGGTGTCATCTGAAAGCAGTATCGATGATATATTGTAAAGGTCTAGAGTTTTCGTCGATGGGCGTGTCCGTGGCGGACTCGCAAACTTTGATGATTCGCCACCAAACATCAAGTTGTTATAACTCAGGCATGCATGATCCCATCTGCCTCAAAACTCACACATTTGATAAGTGTCCTGACCTAAACATGTTTACATGCCAATAACTCGATAAAGTTATAGCGCCACCTGCTGGCAAACTTAAAATTGCCTATAACTCAGGCATGCATGATCCGATCTGCCTCAAAGTTCACACATTTGATAAGAGTCATGACCTGAACATGTTTATGAGCCAATATCCTGATACAGTTATAGCGCCACCTGGTGGCAACAGTAAAATTGCCTGTAACTCAGCCAAACAATGTCCGATCTGCCTGAAAATTCACATGGTTGATTAAAATCCTCTCCTGAACACATCTACATGAAAATATCGAGTCACAGTCATAGCGCCACCTGCTGACGGGAGCAAGTTTGGCATAAATCCTTGATTTTCTCAGGTTTTTTATATATATTGGCATAAATTATTATTGTTCGTGGTTCTCTGTCATCCTACGGCCACCGGGCGGCGGTGAGCCCGGGTGCGAGGTCCCTATCATCGCTGCTTGCAGCTTTAATTATTATTATTATTCCGCCCCTAATCGGGGCACTTTTGAGGGTCTAAACGTGCTCGAAAAGTCACGAAACTTTGCACACACATCAAACGCGGCGTAAATGGTCGGCTGATATGGGTCTCGGAAGTGGGCGTGGCAAAATGACTCGACAGCGCCACCTAGAAAATTGATACGGACAAGCCCCCGACACACGAATCACGCACATACACGAAAATTGGCACACACCTCAAACATGCCAAGACCTACAAAAAAGTCTCAAGGAGCGATATCTCAAACCCAACAGGAAGTCGGATATTTACAGCTTCCTGCGGCGAAAAAGTGCCTTTTTTGCCATTTCTAGGCGTTTTATTTTAACGAACTCCTCCTAGGGATTTCATCTGATCGACACCAAAATTGGGTTATATCATCTAAAGACCTTGGCGATGTTAAATTGCGAAGCTTTAGAGTTTTCGTCGATGGGCGTGTCCGTGGCGGCCTCGCAAACTTTGACGACTCGCCACGAAACATCAAGTTGTTATAACTCAGGCATGCATTATCCGATCAGCCTCAAAACTCACACGTTTGATAACCGTCCTGACCTGAACACGTTTACATGCCAATATCCCGATACAGTTATAGCGCCACCTGCTGGCTACAGGAAATGACATGATTTTACATTGTAACAAACTCCTCCCACAAATTTCGTCATATCAGCACCAAATTTGAGAGGTGTCCTCTGAACACTCTAGCGATGATATATTGTGAAGGTCCAGAGTTTTCGTCGATGGGTATGTCCGTGGCGGCGTCGCAAACTTTGATGGTTCGCCACGAAACAGGAAGTTGTTATAACTCAGGCATGCATGATCCGATCAGCCTCAAAACTCACACATTTGATAAGTGTCCTGACCTAAACACGCTTACATGCCAATATCCCGATACAGTTATAGCGCCACCTGCTGGCGTCACCTATAAAAATTAAACGGACAGGCCCCCGAGCTACGAATCTCGCACACGCACGAAACTTGGCACATACGTCAAACATGCCAAAACCTACGAAAAAGTCTCTTGGAGCGAAATCTCAAACCCAACAGGAAGTCGTATATTTTTAGCTTCCTGCGGCGAAAAAGTGGCGTTTTTGCCATTTCCAGGCGTTGTACTTTAACGAACTCCTCCTAAGGATTTCATCCGATCGACACCAAAATTGGGTTTTGTCATCTAAAGGCCTTGGCGATGTTAAATTGCGAAGCTTTAGAGTTTTACTCGATGGGCGTGTCCGTGGCGGCCTCGCAAACTTTGACGATTCGCCACAAAACAATAACTCATTATACCTCAGGCATACATGATCCGATCTGCCTCAAAATTCACACAATTGATAACCGTCCTGACCTGAACATGTTTACATATCAATATCCAGTTAAAGTTATAGCGCCACCTGGTGGCAACAGTAAAATTGCCTATAACTCAGCCAAACAAAGTCCGATCTGCCTGAAAATTCACATGGTTGATAAAATTCCACTCCTGAAGACATCTACATGAAAATATTGAGTCACAGTCATAGCGCCACCTGCTGACGGGAGCAAGTTTGGCATAAATCTGTGATTTTCTCAGATTTTTTTATATATCGGCCTAAACTATTATTGTTCGCGGTTCTCTGTCGTCCTACGGCCACCGGGCGGCGGTGAGCCCGTGTGCGAGGTCCCTATCATCGCTGCTTGCAGCTTTAATTATTATTATTATTATTATTATTATTATTATTATTATTATTATTATTCCGCCCCTAATCGGGGCACTTTTGAGGGTCTAAACGTGCTCGAAAAGTCACGAAATTTTGCACACACATCAAACGCGGCGTAAATGGTCGGCTGATATGGGTCTTGGCAGTGGGCGTGGCAAAATGACTCGACAGCGCCACCTAGAAAATTGATACGGTCAAGCCCCCGAGCCACGAATCACGCACATGCACGAAAATTGGCACACACCTCAAACATGCCAAGACCTACAAAAAAGTCTCAAGGAGCGATATCTCAAACCCAACAGGAAGTCGGATATTTATGGCTTCCTGCGGCGAAAAAGTGGCGATTTTGCCATTTCCAGGCGTTGTACTTTAACGAACTCCTCCTAGGGATTTGATCCGATCGACACCAAAATTGGGTTATGTCATCTAAAGGCCTTGGCGATGTTAAATTGCGAAGCTTTAGAGTTTTCGTCGATGGGCGTGTCCGTGGCGGCCTCGTAAATTTTGACGACTCGCCACGAAACATCAAGTTGTTATAACTCAGGCATGCATTATCCGATCTGCCTCAAAATTCCCACGTTTGATAACCGTCCTGACCTGAACACGTTTACATGCCAATATCCCGATACAGTTATAGCGCCACCTGCTGGCTACAGGAAATGACATGATTTACAGTGAAACAAACTCCTCCCACAAATTTCATGATATCAGCACCAAATTTGAGTGGTGTCATCTGAAAGCAGTATCGATGATATATTGTGAAGGTCTAGAGTTTTCTTCGATGGGCGTGTCCGTGGCGGACTCGCAAACTTTGATGATTCGCCACCAAACATCAAGTTGTTATAACTCAGGTATGCATGATCCGATCTGCCTCAAAACTCACACATTTGATAAGTGTCCTGACCTGAACATGTTTACATGCCAATAACTCGATAAAGTTATAGCGCCACCTGCTGGCAAACTTAAAATTGCCTATAACTCAGCCAAACAATATCCGATCTGCCTAAAACTTCACATGGTTAATAAGATTGCTCTCCTGAAGACATCTACATGCCAATATTGAGTCAAAGTCATAGCACCACCTGGTGGCAACAGTAAAATTGCCTATAACTCAGCCAAACAATGTCCGATCTGCCTGAAAATTCACATGGTTGATAAAATTCCACTCCTGAAGACATCTACATGAAAATATTGAATCACAGTCATAGCGCCACCTGCTGACGGGAGCAAGTTTGGCATAAATCTGTGATTTTCTCCGATTTTTTTTTTATGTATCGGCCTAAATTATTATTGTTCGCGGTTCTCTGTCGTCCTACGGCCACCGGGCGGCGGTGAGCCCGTGTGCGAGGTCCCTATCATCGCTGCTTGCAGCTTTAATTAGGGACCGAGCACCGAACGGTGCAAGGCCCTATTGGAATTGCTCCGTTTATTATTATTATTATTAGGGACCGAGCACCAAACGGTGCAAGGCCCTATTGGAATTGCTCCGTTTATTATTATTATTATTATTATTATTATTATTATTATTATTATTATTATTATTATTATTATTATTATTATTATTCTTCTCCCGAATGAATCGCGATTTTGAGGGTCTAAACATGCCCGAAAACTCACGAAAATTTGCACACGCCCCAGAAGTGGCGAAAATTTACGTTTGTTATAGGCTTCGGAAGTGGGCGTGGCAAAATGACTCGACAGCGCCACCTAGAAAATTAATACGGACAAGCCCCCGAGCCACGAATCACGCACATGCACGCAAATTGGCACACACCTCAAACATGCCAAGACCTACAAAAAAGTCTCAAGGAGCGATATCTCAAACCCAACAGGAAGTCGGATATTTATGGCTTCCTGCGGCGAAAAAGTGGCAATTTTGCCATTTCCAGGCGTTGTACTTTAACGAACTCCTCCTAGGGATTTCATCCGATCGACACCAAAATTGGGTTATGTCATCTAAAGACCTTGGCGATGTTAAATTGCGAAGCTTTAGAGTTTTCGTCGATGGGCGTGTCCGTGGCGGCCTCGCAAACTTTGACGACTCGCCACGAAACAGGAAGTTCTTATAACTCAGGCATGCATAATCCGATCTGCCTCAAAATTCACACGCTTGATAACCGTCCTGACCTGAACACGTTTACATGCCAATATCCCGATACAGTTATAGCGCCACCTGCTGGCTACAGGAAATGACATGATTTACAGTGAAACAAACTCCTCCCACAAATTTCATGATATCAGCACCAAATTTGAGTGGTGTCATCTGAAAGCAGTATCGATGATATATTGTGAAGGTCTAGAGTTTTCGTCGATGGGCGTGTCCGTGGCGGACTCGCAAACTTTGATGATTCGCCACCAAACATCAAGTTGTTATAACTCAGGCATGCATGATCCCATCTGCCTCAAAACTCACACATTTGATAAGTGTCCTGACCTGAACATGTTTACATGCCAATAACTCGATACAGTTATAGCGCCACCTGCTGGCAAACTTAAAATTGCCTATAACTCAGCCAAACAATATCCGATCTGCCTAAAACTTTACATGGTTGATAAGATTGCTCTCCTGAAGACATGTACATGCCATTATTGAGTCACAGTCATAGCGCCACCTGGTGGCAACAGTAAAAATGCCTATAACTCAGCCAAACAAAGTCCGATCTGCCTGAAAATTCACATGCTTGATTAAAATTCACTCCTGAAGACATCTACATGCCAATCTTGAGTCACAGTCATAGCGCCACCTGCTGACAGGAGCAAGTATGGCATAAATCCTTGATTTTCTCAGGTTTTTTATATATATCGGCTTAAATTATTATTGTTCGCGGTTCTCTGTCGTCCTACGGCCACCGGGCGGCGGTGAGCCCGTGTGCGAGGTCCCTTTCATCGCTGCTTGCAGCTTTAATTATTATTATTATTAGGGACCGAGCACCGAACGGTGCAAGGCCCTATTGGAATTGCTCCGTTTATTAGGGACCGAGCACCGAACGGTGCAAGGCCCTATTGGAATTGCTCCGTTTATTATTATTAGGGACCGAGCACCGAACGGTGCAAGGCCCTATTGGACTTGCTCCGTTTATTATTATTATTATTATTATTATTATTATTATTATTATTATTATTATTATTCTTATTATTCTTCTCCCGAATGAATCGCGATTTTGAGGGTCTAAACATGCCCGAAAACTCACGAAAATTTGCACACGCCCCAGAAGTGGCGAAAATTTACGTTTGTTATAGGCTTCGGAAGTGGGCGTGGCAAAATGACTCGACAGCGCCACCTAGAAAATTGATACGGACAAGCCCCCAAGCCACGAATCACGCACATGCACGAAAATTGGCACACACCTCAAACATGCCAAGACCTACAAAAAAGTCTCAAGGAGCGATATCTCAAACCCAACAGGAAGTCGGATATTTACAGCTTCCTGCGGCGAAAAAGTGGCGATTTTGCCATTTCCAGGCGTTGTACTTTAACGAACTCCTCCTAGGGATTTCATCCGATCGACACCAAAATTGGGTTATGTCATCTAAAGACCTTGGCGATGTTAAATTGCGAAGCTTTAGAGTTTTCGTCGATGGGCGTGTCCGTGGCGGCCTCGCAAACTTTGACGACTCGCCATGAAACATCAAGTCTTTATAACTCAGGCATGCATTATCCGATCTGCCTCAAAATTCACACGCTTGATAACCGTCCTGACCTGAACACGTTTACATGCCAATATCCCGATACAGTTATAGCGCCACCTGCTGGCTACAGGAAATGACATGATTTACAGCGAAACAAACTCCTCGCACAAATTTCATGATATCAGCACCAAATTTGACTGGTGTCATCTGAAAGCAGTATCGATGATATATTGTGAAGGTCTAGAGTTTTCGTCGATGGGCGTGTCCGTGGCGGACTCGCAAACTTTGATGATTCGCCACCAAACATCAAGTTGTTATAACTCAGGCATGCATGATCCCATCTGCCTCAAAACTCACACATTTGATAAATGTCCTGACCTGAACATGTTTACATGCCAATAACTCGATAAAGTTATAGCGCCACCTGCTGTCAAACTTAAAATTGCCTATAACTCAGCCAAACAATATCCGATCTGCCTAAAACTTCACATGGTTGATAAGATTGCTCTCCTGAAGACATCTACATGCCAATACTGAGTCACAGTCATAGCGCCACCTGGTGGCAACAGTAAAATTGCCTATAACTCAGCCAAACAATGTCCGATCTGCCTGAAATTTCACATGGTTGATTAAAATCCTCTCCTGAAGACATCTATATGCCAATCTTGAGTCACAGTCATAGCGCCACCTGCTGACGGGAGCAAGTTTGGCATAAATCTGTGATTTTCTCAGATTTTTTATATATCGGCCTAAACTATTATTGTTCGCGGTTCTCTGTCGTCCTACGGCCACCGGGCGGCGGTGAGCCCGTGTGCGAGGTCCCTATCATCGCTGCTTGCAGCTTTAATTATTATTATTATTATTATTATTATTATTATTATTATTCTTATTATTCTTCTCCCGAATGAATCGCGATTTTGAGGGTCTAAACATGCCCGAAAACTCACGAAAATTTGCACACGCCCCAGAAGTGGCGAAAATTTACGTTTGTTATAGGCTTCGGAAGTGGGCGTGGCAAAATGACTCGACAGCGCCACCTAGAAAATTGATACGGACAAGCCCCCGAGCCACGAATCACGCACATGCACGAAAATTGGCACACACCTCAAACATGCCAAGACCTACAAAAAAGTCTCAAGGAGCGATATCTCAAACCCAACAGGAAGTAGGATATTTATGGCTTCCTGCGGCGAAAAAGTGGCAATTTTGCCATTTCCAGGCGTTGTACTTTAACGAACTCCTCCTAGGGATTTCATCCGATCGACACCAAAATTGGGTTATGTCATCTAAAGACCTTGGCGATGTTAAATTGCGAAGCTTTAGAGTTTTCGGCGATGGGCGTGTCCGTGGCGGACTCGCAAACTTTGATGATTCGCCACGAAACATCAAGTTGTTATAACTCAGGCATGCATGATCCGATCTGCCTCAAAACTCACACATTTGATAAGAGTCCTGACCTGAACATGTTTACATGCCAATATTCCGATACAGTTATAGCGCCACCTGCTGGCAAACTTAAAATTGCCTATAACTCAGGCATGCATGATCCGATCTGCCTCAAAGTTCACACATTTGATAAGAGTCATGACCTGAACATGTTTATGAGCCAATAACTTGATACAGTTATAGCGCCACCTGCTGGCAAACTTAAAATTGCCTATAACTCAGCCAAACAATATCCGATCTGCCTAAAACTTCACATGGTTGATAAGATTGCTCTCCTGAAGACAACTACATGCCAATATTGAGTCACAGTCATAGCGCCACCTGGTGGCAATAGTAAAATTGCCTATAACTCAGCCAAACAATGTCCGATCCGCCTGAAAATTCACATGGTTGATTAAAATCCTCTCCTGAAGACATCTACATGAAAATATTGAGTCACAGTCATAGCGCCACCTGCTGACGGGAGCAAGTTTGGCATAAATCTGTGATTTTCTCAGATTTTTTTATGTATCGGCCTAAATTATTATTGTTCGCGGTTCTCTGTCGTCCTACGGCCACCGGGCGGCGGTGAGCCCGTGTGCGAGGTCCCTATCATCGCTGCTTGCAGCTTTAATTATTATTATTATTATTATTATTATTATTATTATTATTCTTCTCCCGAATGAATCGCGATTTTGAGGGTCTAAACATGCCCGAAAACTCACGAAAATTTGCACACGCCCCAGAAGTGGCGAAAATTTACGTTTGTTATAGGCTTCGGAAGTGGGCGTGGCAAAATGACTCGACAGCGCCACCTAGAAAATTGATACGGACAAGCCCCCGAGCCACGAATCACGCACATTCACGAAAATTGGCACACACCTCAAACATGCCAAGACCTACAAAAAAGTCTCAAGGAGCGATATCTGAAACCCAACAGGAAGTCGGATATTTATAGCTTCCTGCGGCGAAAAAGTGGCGTTTTTGCCATTTCCAGGCGTTGTACTTTAACGAACTCCTCCTAGGGATTTCATCCGATCGACACCAAAATTGGGTTATGTCATCTAAAGGCCTTGGCGATGTTAAATTGCGAAGCTTTAGAGTTTTCGTCGATGGGCGTGTCCGTGGCGGCCTCGTAAATTTTGACGACTCGCCATGAAACATCAAGTTGTTATAACTCAGGCATGCATTATCCGATCTGCCTCAAAATTCACATGTTTGATAACCGTCCTGACCTGAACTTGTTTACATATCAATATCCAGTTAAAGTTATAGCGCCACCTGCTGGCTACAGGAAATGACATGATTTACAGTAAAACAAACTCCTCGCACAAATTTCATCATATCAGCACCAAATTTGAGTGGTGTCATCTGAAAGCAGTATCGATGATATATTGTGAAGGTCTAGAGTTTTCGTCGATGGGCGTGTCCGTGGCGGACTCGCAAACTTTGATGATTCGCCATGAAACATCAAGTTGTTATAACTCAGGCATGCATGATCCGATCTGCCTCAAACCTCACACATTTGATAAATGTCCTGACCTGAACATGTGTACATGCCAATAACGCGATAAAGTTATAGCGCCACCTGCTGGCAAACTTAAAATTGCCTATAACTCAGCCAAACAATATCCGATCTACCTAAAACTTCACATGGTTGATAAGATTGCTCTCCTGAAGACATCTACATGCCAATATTGAGTCACAGTCATAGCGCCACCTGGTGGCAACAGTAAAATTGCCTATAACTCAGCCAAACAAAGTCCGATCTGCCTGAAAATTCACATGGTTGATAAAATTCCACTCCTGAAGACATCTACATGAAAATATTGAGTCACAGTCATAGCGCCACCTGCTGACGGGAGCAAGTTTGGCATAAATCTGTGATTTTCTCAGATTTTTTTATGTATCGGCCTAAACTATTATTGTTCGCGGTTCTCTGTC